>NC_069502.1:281592839-281892839 GCF_027579735.1 Bombina bombina
AAATGAACTTATTTTATAGTCCTTGTCCACATGTTGACTCAAAAGAGATGTTTTCTACCCATGCAAGGCTTTGATGTATCTCAAGTCCCTGCTTGGTATAAAATGCAAGGAACTAAGCAAGACCTGAAGAGCAGATTAATCAGAATTCTTTACCCCTTGATACTTGAAAGAAAATATTTGTTCAGAGGAAAGACATGGTGAGTTAAAAGTTCTCACTGATCTCTGTCATTGCCGCCTACCATATCATATCTTGATCTTTGAGAATAAAAATATAATATATATCAGAGATAAATTCTCACCAAAAGTAAAACTGAGGCTGAATATAAAGGGATAGTTGTCTCCCAGTGTCTTTAAGTTATTTCCTAGTTAGAAATTAATTGTAATAAAATACCAGACAGCATGCATCTAACAACTAGTGTTTTTTATGTATATAAAACACTAGACAATCTAAATAATTAACAACTGTAACATTTGAAACTACACCAATACACTCAATAATATTTATAAAAATGTATATTCCAAAATAAAAATATAAAATTACATTAAAAAGTATACCTCATATGCTTAATTAGAGTTTGAGAAGCATTATTTTTGTATAGTTTCCAGCAGCTCAGACAAGTTTATAGAAAAAAAACTCATTATGGGTTACAAGTGGCGAGTTAAACTTTGTATGGGTCGCGATAAGCAGTATTGCTAACTTACATGCGTATTACAAGTTTTAAGTAAATGGGTGCGCTTGAGTGCACACATTATTTGTGCTCGTTGGGTTAGCACTAGTGAAGATATACTGTAAAGTGTAAAGACTGACAAAAAAAAAAAAAGTTGTACCAAGCACAACATAAGTACATTAAAATCAAATGTTACACTCATTTATACGTTTTCTGGTAAAATTATTCATATAAATATATATTTTTTTAATTATAAGGATTAAAAAGGTATAGGGTATATGACAAGGTTTTTGACTGGAAAGGGCTATTAAGTATATACATATGTCTAAATATGTTTATGTGTGTATATATGAGAATATATGTATATTATGCATGTGTATTTTTGTGTTTTATATGTATATATATTTATATATATATATATATATATATACACACATATGAACAAATATATACACTTTGTCTGATGAAGGGGTTAGATCCCTGAAAAGTCAGTATATATTTTTGTGCACAATAAAGCATTTATTAAAATGTCCTTTTTGGAACTATTGATTGCTGTTTTTAGGTTAAAGTGTGCTTTTTTGGAGATATATATATATATATAAACCTCTTTCCCCAAGGTTCAATTAAAGGGACACTAAACCCAAAAATTTTCTTTTGTGATTCAGAAAGAGAATTCAATTTTAAACAACTTTACAATTTACTTCTATTATCTAATATGCTTTATTTTTTAGATATCCTTTGTTAAAGAAATAGCAATGCACATGGGTGAGCCAATAACACGAGGCATCTATGTGCAGGCACCAATCAGCAGCTACTTAGCCTATCTAGATATGCTATTCAGCAAAGAATATCAAGAGAATGAAGCAAAATAGATAATAGAAGTAAATTAGAAAGTTGTTTAAAATGGCATGCTCTATCTAAATCACGAAAGAAAAAATGTGGGTTTAATGTCCCTTTAAGGTAGATGCCCAAGAATCGGTGGGCCGCCTTCCTTGAATCCCCCAGGCAGAGGACAGGAAATAGTGTAGATGGGGGAATTACAGTACATCAGGCTTTATCCACAGCCACTTGGGTAATGTCCGTTTTATCTAAACATACCCGTAACATATATATATATATATATATATATATATATATATATATATATATACACGGAATACAGACCGCACTCCTGACTTTCTCCCTTAAGACATGGGTGCAGCAGAACCAAAATAATAGAAACGAACAGAGTGCATTCCAAGGGAATTTGTTGCAGAAGTAATCACTTTACTGTGAACATTTTCGGACAATAAGTCCGTCCTCAGACATAAAAGTGTAACTTTTATGTCTGAGGACTGACTTTTTGGGGCCTATCTATCAAGCCCCGAACGGAGCTAGACGGCCCGTGTTTCTGGCGAGCCTTCAGACTCGCCAGAAACACAAGTTATGGAGCAGCGGTCTAAAGACCGCTGCTCCATAACCCTGTCCGTCTGCTCTGATGAGGCGGACAGGAATCACCGGAATTCAACCCGATCGAGTGCGATCGGGATGATTGACACACCCTGCTGGCAGGTCCATTGGCCGCAAGTCTGCAAGGGGTGGCGTTGCACCAGCAGCTCTTGTGAGCTGCTGGTGCAATGCTGAATATGGAGAGCGTATTGCTCTCCGCATTCAGTGATGTCTTGTGGACCTGATCCGCACTGTCGGATCAGGTCCACAAGACATTTGTTAAATTGGCCTCATTGTCTGAAAACGTTCACAGTAAAGTGATTACTTCTGCAACAAATTCCCTTGGAGTGCACTCTGTTCGTTTGTGTGTGTGTGTATATATATATATATATATATATATATATATATACACACAGTATATAAACAAACAGAGTGCACTCCAAGGGAATTTTTTGCAGAAGTAATCACTTTACTGTGAGCGTTTTCGGACAATGAAGCCTCTTTATCAAAGCGTCAACTGAAAATACGCTTGAATTCTGCGTCGTATTTGTCGCAAGATTGATCCGCCATAGTTATCAAAGTGTCAAGATCGGCAAATGTTGAAATTTGTGATGTAATATACGATCCCGCAATCTCAATCCGACTTAGATCGATCCTTGCATCATTTTAGATGTTTTGAATTCAGATTTGGCTCTATTTGAACCTTTTCCAAATTTATCAAACATTTAACAGGTACGTTTGCGTCTAATCCGACGCAGCATACCTAGTTTTCAATTCGCCACCCTTCAGGTTGCGGATGCCATAGAAGTCAATGGGAGTCTAAAAACACAGAAAGCTTATGTTTGATGCTGCAAGTATATTACATAATAAAAGTAAATTAGAAACTATTAAAATTGTATACCATTTCTAAATCAAACAATATTTTTAAACATTTGGTGCACTAGTAGATATAGGGATAAAAAAAAAAAAATACATTACTACTTATTGATTAAGTTACAACTTTGTCTCTCATTACAAAGAAAGGGGACAATATTATTTCTACAAATAATATTCTATTCTTGTCTAAACTTGTTGCACTAATAGATATAGAGATAAAAATGAAATAAATACACAACATAATATATTGTGAAAAATCTATGTGCACCATGTTTAAGCCATGTAATACAAGTCCCACTTTCCACTTCGCACCAATTTTGACGCAACACTTTTAGCACCAACTATGATGCAAACTCCTAATCAACCCACACACTAGTGAATTTTCCAACCACTTTTGATTGGAATATGCATAATCACATGATTTAGGACATCAGCCAATCTGATTCAAATATACATTTTTATTTTATTTTAAATAATTTTTTATTGAAGTCATATACAAATACAAAACATAGGGTATGCCCCAACATGTGTACAGAACAATATAAACATAACCTAATTAATAATGCAATGTATTCAATTGTCTTAATCATTACAATAAAATGTGGGCTGACTCATAGAAAATACTTCAGTTTTGTTATAGAGTACCTGAAAGGTAACATAAACTAAAATGGTCCTCTCCCAACTATGTATGAAGAAGTTTGGATATCTAAACAAGAAGGGTTAGGGCTAGGGAGGAGGTATCTCAATAGTTTTTATGGGGAGAGGGGATGCAGTGGGCGAGAGACGCTTAAAATATAACAGGGGGGGTGGGAGGGGTGGAGGGCGGAGCTAGTTAGCATATCAAATGTGGAAATATACTGAAGACTCAGAGCTTTAATGCATACTATAGAATAAACTTATCCTCTATTTACATCGTGCGTAAATCTTAGCTAAGGTAGGTACAGAAATAACGGTGCCTTCCTAAGAAAGATACACATGTCTGCAAGAAAGCCATTTTGTATCTGGAATGTCATCTTAGAAAGGAGAACCTGTACTTAGAAGGCTATGCAACCCTCAAAAGTGCAACCCTCTAATGAGCAAGACTAAGCATTAGATATATAGCAGCAGTTAGGGTAGTTTGTAACGTGTTTTGCCTTTGTGCTGGCATGCGACTACTATTCATGTTCTAATCAGCAGTAGGTAAGGAATATACACTGTAAATAAAATGTCAAACTCTAAAGGACAGAGAGACACCTAGTCAGCAACTTCAAATAAAAATGAGCTCTTGACTAACAGTGAAGAGATAAGAGTTGCTTTAAAGGGACACTCAATCAAAATTAAACTTTCATTATTCAGATAGAGCATGCCATTTTAAACAACTTTCCAATTTACTTCTATTAACAAAATGTCCACAGTCTTTTTATATTTAAACTTTTTGAGTCACCAGCTCCTACTGAGCATGTGCAAGAATAAGTGTGTATGCATTTGTGAATGGCTGATGGCTGTCACATGGTACGTGTATGCATTTGTGATTGGCTGATGGCTGTCACATGGTACAGGGGGAGTGGAAAAAGACATAACTTTTAAAATTGTCAGAAAAAAAATCTACTACTCATTTGAAGTTCAGACTAAGTGCTATTGCATTGTCTTGTTATCTTGCATTTGTTGATTATGCAAATCTACTGTGTTGACTGGTCCTTTAAGGTTTTTGAGGAAGTGTCAGTGTCCCCTCTAACCTATTCCCACTGACCCTATGCTTAGGTTCTATATGAGTTTAATAAGCTACATAACCACTTGAGACACAAGAGGCGTGTTTCTGAGTCTAATGTGTGACTCTTAACTTACTGTGGGAAGAGAGACTCTGACAAGATGGATATAGGAAAGAATAGTAATTAGTAAGCATATAGGGGCGTACATATGTATAGGGGATCTATTCTGCCATTATAACTATGTGGGATATATAAAGCAGGCGTACCTAATTTGTAATATGCATAATAACTGTTCCTGTCCTACACCTCTGGCTGTATTATAAATGTACACTTACGTCAACTAATCTGTAATCTAATATTTGAAAAATAAGAGCAGTGACAGGTCGGAGCGCTAAATAATATAACCAGATCTAGTATTTGCTTAATTACATCCTAGTAGAATATGGCATAACAAACAAACTGTAATATGGATCTCATATGTCTAACATGCAAGTGTGGCTATTTTAGCGCTACCTCCAATGCTAACACAGACACTTAACTACCCAAATAACCCTGACCAAGGATGTTTACGTTAATGGTGAACAGGTGAAAACACATTAGGTGCAAAACTTAGTTAATGTGTTAGGGTAGAAAAAACATTGGAGTCCTTCTACATATTTAAAATAGTAGTAAAATTGCTCTATATAGAGGTGAGGCTAAGAATTTGTCCGTGTAGGCAGAGAGCTACCGAGTGAGATCTCTCTCTGGCAGTCCATGAAGACTATATGCATGTGAACTTAATGACCAGCATTAGGAACATATAGAGAGCACTATACCAAAATTCACACAATTGAAGCCCTAGCTTAGGAGCCCCAGTTTGCAGGTTACTGACATTAAGGGTACAGCCTATATGTATTATTCAGTTTCATCTCAGGAAGACATAAGTTAATATATAACAACGTAGTGTTAAAGGAGCTGACATTATACTAATATATAACAGCTAGTTAATATAATACAGTGACATTTTTTTCTTTCTTTTTTCTTTTTTCCCCTTTTTTCCCTTCTCCTTTTTCTTTTAATATCACGAATACAAGATTAGGCTATAGCATACCAGAAGGCTCCATTGACGTGTTTAGCTCTAAAACAGCAAGTTAGTGATACCTTATCAATCACACAAAATCAATATTGCTTAATGTGGCATTCTGTTATATGTGAGACCTTTCATGTATCTAGTTAATATTGCAGTATAAACAGCTTAATGTCAGCACCAATGCTACTGGACATTTATGGGTAATAGCACCATCCTGAACAGTATTAGACATGCAGATAAAGCATATAATTGCAGTGCAATGAAAAGTTTCACTTAAAAAACATACATTTAAAACTAATATATAAATGGTTTCAACTAGTGCAGAAAGTTTAGATCATAACACAGTAGAATTAAACAAGGTAGAATTCTGATAAGGAATATAAACTATGATGAACTGTTAAGTTAGAAACTGAGGTCAGAACAATATGCATCACAAACGGTGCATGTATAGATAATTGATTTCATTATATATGCATATTGTGTTAGGAGTGTGAAAACACATATAATTTGTCCAGACTTTAAATCTAATGACACGGTCATTTTCAGCAGTTAATAATGTAAGCGTATGCATTCTTTAGATATCTGCAGAAATATATATGAGATCAGCAAAGTTTAAATAGATCACAGTTCCCTTTCCAAAGTGTTCCAACAAACAAACAGTCCATCGGTACATAGGGTATTGAGAGTTGACATATTTTAACCTATTCCAACTCTGAGCCGAGACAGGGTGTAGAAGTCATACTGCCCATCAGTCCAGCAACAAGATGTCAGCTTCGTCAGGTCAGACTTACAGGATTCCTGTGCGTGCATGGTTGCAGAAGGCGGCGACCACATAGTCCCATCTGTCTCCATGTACCATAGAAAGCAGTGAGTATCGGCACCAACCTCCTAAGCTGCCCCAGCCAGAACGATATCAAGGGATCCGCTCCTCATATAGGGATAGCAAGCTCTAAACGGTGGAGTAACGGAGTGTGGGGCTTCAGTTCCGAGATAGGAACATTCATCAGGTTGCGCCAACAAAACACATCCACTCAGTACTGTGAGATCCGTCGCGGCACATAGGGAACTGCCCTGCAGAAGAGACTCCTTGTAAGACTGCGGTGTTGCAAGTACTAAGGGTATCGCTCTTGAATTGAACAGGAGTAACTCGGGGAGATCTTTGCTATCCGCCATTTTAGATAGTGAGCTAGCATTCCCTGTAAGCTGATCTCCTGCTACCAGCTGCAAATCCAGGAAACAGCTGTCCATCTTCTCCCCAAGTTCGGCTAGAGATATGAGGATCTGCTCATAAGTAACAACCATATTTGCCTAAGCAGGAAGGGATGCAGTGTAAATGCCGATATAATTAGAAATCAAGCAGTCCCTGCAGCCTCGTGGGCAAGCCAGATAGCGTAGTTCTTAAGAGTGGTCGTAGGACACATGTAAAGTTTCACCAAACTGTATAGGGAAGAATTGCCGACCCTCTATACAAGTATAAATCACTAAATTAGTTAGGGAACATAAATTATGCTCTCCATAAGGCTAAATGTAGATTAATATCACAGGAGCTCATGAGATGTGCGTCTGGTCTCCTCTGTGGCTAGCTCCGTCCCCTCAAATATACATTTTAAACTATCATTAACAAATCAAATTGCTCGTTACTTATGTGTCATGTTCTGTCTCAGGATATCATGTGAGAGCCTCATTGTCTGGAACAGTTGCTTTAAAGGAAGATTAGTAGAAGCCATACTGATTGAAAATGAAAACAAATTTATTTAAACAACAAAATAATTTGTTTAAGCAAATACTTGCAGAATATTTAAATATGCTACTCAGGTATGTTAAGACCACATACAGCAGGAGTGAAAATAAAGAAAACTAGTAAGCAGAGATGCAGATTCAAAAAGGAAAGTCTTTCTCTTGGTAATAACTGAAATGTAAGATTTGCACAAGGCAGAAAACAACTTGCAAACTGGTAACAGGTTTAAAGGTAAAGTCTCTCTCCTTGAAATTGCTGAGTGCAGGAATTGCACAATGCAGGAAACAACTTGCAAACTGGTAACAGGTTTAAAGGTAAAGTCTCTCTCCTTGAAATTGCTGAGTGCAGGAATTACACAATGCAGGAAACAACTTGCAAACTGGTAACAGGTTTAAAGGTAAAGTCTCTCTCCTTGTAATTGCTGAGTGCAGGAAATGCACAAGGCAGGAAACAAACTTGAAGATTGGTAACAGGTTTAAAGGTAAAGGCTTTCTCCTGGTAATACCTTGTAAACAGGTGCAAAGGAAATCTTTCTCCTGGCAATGGCCAAGTGCAGGAATTGCATAAAGCAGGAAACAAACTTGTAGATTGGTAACAGGTTTAAAGGTAAAGGCTTTCTCCTGGTAATACCTTGTAAACAGGTGCAAAGGAAATCTTTCTCCAAAGAAATACAGGAAACAGGTTCTGACTTGACAAAACAGATCCAATGTGAAGACAAAAATGCAGACTAAAAGCCATTCTTAAATAGGGAGGTTTTGCACAGGGTTGGTTCTGATTAATTCCAGAATTGAGAACACCTGTGTGTTGCACAGGTGTAATAACAAGTAAGGCAAATAGTTATTTATCAGATCTTTTAAGATACATGCTATTGCTAGAACTGGCTGTGGCTCAACATGTAAGCAAACAGAAATAGCAACCACAGAGTCACAGGTTCAAATCCCCACACAGCCCTTCTTAGCAGAATGCCTCCCAGACCTTTTCTTTTTCTTTTTCGTCTGGAGGCTTGGTTCATGACATTATGTGATTGATCACTCATCAGATCTTGTAAGTGCCATTTGTAACATTGTGTATTATACTTTGAAAGTATGTATATGTGAAATTACAATTAAAGATAAACATTGATGCTGACATTAGGGGACACAGTGTAATATTTTAGACAAGGATTTTAAAATCCGAATTTATGTTTGATTCAATATAATCTTAATCTGATAGCCCACCAAACATTAAACTGTCATGATTCAGTTACAGCAGAAGTTAAAATCACCTCTTTACTGTCATGCTATTTTCAGTGTATTTCTTCCTTCTCTTGAATTTCTTTTTCAGTAAGAAATGTCATTTTATATGCCAGCCCATTTTATAACACCTTTGAAGGGGTGGTTTTTAAATCTAGATTGCAATCAGGAGGGGTTACACAGGTACAGAGAGAAAACTTCCAGCTCTTAAAATATCCATTGATTGCAAATAAATACGATACCCTGATTACATCATATATTTGCAATTATTCCTGCTCAGAATAATAATACATTTACACTATATACATATAGTGGTATAAATAAACACAGACATATGAAAGACAACATTGTTTAGAACAAAAAAAGGAATTTAGGGAAAAGTAAATATGTTTGAAAAAGATTTCTGACATAACACACACACACGGCCGAAACATGTCAACCGTCCAGTGCTTTCACCCTCTTTCTGCACTTTGAATCTGCATGGATTTTTTAATCTTGATGTTGCAATAAAGGAACTTTTTATCAGCAAGACCGCCTTCTCTCTCTCTTTTCCTATAACACACACACACATATATATACACAAGTATGTGCAAATATATATGTACAAATTCTAGCATTAATAATCATTTATAAAAAAAAATATGAGATAAAAGCATATCATCACTTCTAGAAATACAAATACACATTAATTTATGTGAAAGTATCATATAACATATTTTTTTGTATAACAAATAAATATAAAAATAACTTTCTATGAGATATTGTTTGTTGAGGTATAAATGTAACTTTTTCTTGGACATTAACAGTTGAAAAAAAGTTGAGAAATGTACTTGTCCATGGACAGTAATGAAATGGTATAAATAAAGTTTGGAAAAACCCGAATAACCGCAACATCAATGACTGTTAGTTAACACCAGTCCAATGCTCTTTGCACCGTACTTGATGCGCGTGTTTTTGACAGCTTTTTTGATAAAAAGGGGTTGGTATTCAGATCCTTGTCAGCGATGTCTGGCGAGTGTATTGATGCCGGCGAATGCACTGAGACTAATGCTTTGATAAATAGACCCCAATAAGTCCGTCCTCAGACATAAAAATGTAACTTTTATGTCTGTGGACTGACTTATTGTCCGAAAACGTTCACAGTAAAGTGATTACTTCTGCAACAAATTCCCTTGGAGTGCATATTTATATATATATATATATATATATATATATATATATATACACACACACACAGTTTGGAGCCCTTCCCAGACAAATACCTTTTAACGTGAAAATTTATATTTATTTAATTTTAAATGTTTTATTATGTTTTACTGTTTTTTCATGTAAATATTTCCCATTCCAATGTGCTTCACATAGAAACATAGATTTTGATGGCAGATAAGAGCAATAGTCCCAACAAGTCTGCCCAAGATTTCCTAAAAATGTAAATGTATCTCGTTTATAGGATAGCCTTATGTTTATCCCAGACATTTTTACATTCCCCTAGAGTGTTTGTCATTACCACCTCTTGTGCAAGTTTATTCCCCAACCACGTTATAAAGTTTTTAACCCAACCACGTTAAAAGTTTACTTTCAGCGCAGTTAGTGAGAAAGTGAATTAATCCAGATAGCACGCCACTTGCAATCCAGCCCTATGGCGGAAAGTAGATTGGTTCATTTACCCATTAAACAATCCAATCAATAAAAGGTGTACTATAATATATTATATAATATAGCATATGGTATGATTTTTAAAGGTTCCCCATTCTCCGTTAGTGGCAGCTCCATGGAGTGCAGCTGAGTGCTATAGTACTCCTATTGCTTTGTGTTAGCACCCCCAAACCCAAACCTCAAAGGATTTACTTTGCAAGACATTCCTTTTATGTCTATATTGGTATGCTAAGCTGACTGATGCTTCCTCTCTCACATCAGGTTTATCAGAAAGAGCAGCACCAATGGGTATTACTTTAAATACTAGACACTCCTGGTCCTGAACATGCTGATGATGCAAAATATCACTAAATATAAACACATAAAATCTACCCTGAATTGATGTATTACTCATACAAGAATTAACAATATTATATACTGAGTTAGACTAATATGCTTTATAGGGTCATTCATTAAACTTTTAAAAAATAGAAAGAAAAAACACAGCACAACAAAAAAAAATGGTTCAAAAATAGCATACAAGTAAGAAAATATGGTTTTATTTTATTTACATTGTCTTGTTATGTGTACTGTTATATTTAAAGAGATTGTAAATTGGCTACAACAAATGATAGCCGGAGAATACTCTTTAATTGTACTAATACTGCAAAATATGGTAAATAAATTATGTGTACTGTCCCTTTAACAGCCGCTGTACTAATCTGATAGACGTGACATATTTTTTTAGCTCTTATTTTCTTATTAATTTTTTTTTCTCTTATTCGTTTTTTTTTTTGTGCTGCAGTAGAAGCATCTGGTAATTAACAATCCAGCAAATTTTGCAGTTTCCAGTATCCCTATTAGCAGCCACCATGACCTCATTAAGCTGCATCACTGATGACATAATTTAAATTTCCCTACTTCACCGTAAGGTGCAAGAGAGGTTGAGTTGGAAAATAAAGGCTGCACAATTCTTTATTAAAATATTATATTTAATATACAGGAAGATGATAGATAGACATTTTCCAATTATTTGAAAATATTTAAATGAAAGAAAAATATAAATGAATGCTACAACAATATAAAAATACCTTAATATCCCTTTTTTAAAAGAATGCCATAATTGTGAAAGTTATTTTAATCTCTCAGGGTTAAAAAAACACCAGTTCCTTAATGGATTAATTATACATGTATATATGTTGTTAATCTCATATAAGAATAATAAATTAAATATTGAAATAAAAAAATATACATTAAAAAATTGTATTATTTGATCACATTAAAAATTGGAACAAAATTGTTCTGAAAAAATTGTATTTTATGAAAAAAATTTATTTATAATATACAGGAAAGAAACTAAAGTGCATAGTGGAAATCTCAATAGAACTACACTGCATATGCAAGAAACATTGAATTTTATCTTAAAAATAGTAATATCACAAAACATTTTATATTCCTTATTGTAAAATTAATTTCCACCCTCTGCAAGTGGAATTAAGAGAAGCTTTTCATGGGTATAGCAAATTTATCCTCCAGGTCTAGCATATTCGAACATTTTCCCCTGCAGTTCTTGCTGTTTTTTCTCGCAAACTAAAAGGCGAGATTGTGTCAAGATATACAAAAACACTTATTACTCTAATAGAAAGACAAATTAATATGAAAATAGAGGTGAGTGTAAGAAACTATATACTTGAGCAGAGTAATCTTATTTGTATTCTCTGCAGGATTCAATTTTTAAAGTGCACCCCTTGTTTCCTTCACTCTCCCCAGTGAAGTTCCCCTTTCCAGTGAGCTTCATTAATCTCTATAGCGACATCTTGCAACTCACAGGGACAGCCACTTTTTTTTATAAGTTTCCCTGAGGACAGCTCCTGCAAGTGTTGGCATGGAAAACTACATCTGACCCAGCAAAGTGTTTGCAATTGGGCCTTAACTGCTAAATGGTGAATTGACTTGCTAGTGCAGAGCTCTCATATCTTACACAGCTTTTGGTTACCATATATTAAATTTAGGCTCAGAATCAATCTTCATAAGCCACGCGTTAAATACAAGTAAGCTGCGTGTTATATGTAACATGTTTAATTAAAAGCATCACTTGTTTTGTTGTTTGTTTTACCTTCATCATGTCCCAGCACACAAAACTCAGAAATACTTTATTGCCCCTGTAAAGTATCTTGTCTCGTAATCGTGTCTCTATATTTCAAGCCTGACAAGTTTATTTCTCTCTACTGGATGCAGGTTTTTTTCACATATATTAAAGAAGACTGTTTTTTATAGGTTTCTTTTTATTGCTAGATGTGATTCCTTTCATTATAATAAAGTTTAAAGGGACACTGAACCCAATTTTTTTTTTTTTTTTGCGATTCAGATAGAGCATGACATTTTAAGCAACTTTCTAATTTACTCCTATTATCACATTTTCTTCATTCTCTTGGTATCTTTATTTGAAATGCAATAATGTAAATTTAGATGCCGGCCCATTTTTGGTGAACAACCTGGGTTGTTCTTGATGATTGATGGATAAATTCATCCACCAATAAAAAAGTGCTGTCCAGAGGACTAAACCAAAAAAAGCTTAGATGCCTTCTTTTTCAAATAAAGAAAGCAAGAGAACTAAGAAAAATTGATAAAAGGAGTAATTAGAAAGTTGTTTAAAATTGCATGCTCTATCTGAATCATGAAAGAAAAAATGTGGGTTTAGTGTCCCTTTAACCCTTGGTTGTTGCAAATAATTGGTACAGATCTTTATGAATTCCACAATTTTTGATTTGTGAAGTTGCAGTGAGTTTTTTTTGCAAGATATTGACTTCACCAATAGGGTTTACTGATTAGAGGCCATTCAGATATATTTCATATACATAACTTTAATTTGAAGCAAAAACTTGTGACACTAAGACATAGAATACCAAGATTTTTTAACTGAACACAAAATATTCACCCTTTTTTACATTATTTGGTAAAACAGGAAATTTTTGCATTCTTTACCTAAAATTAGAATTCCTCACTTCCCATATCAAATTGAAATCCTGTCACTAATGTCACAACTGTGATTACAGAGCTCCTAGTCATGTTTTGCTATTTTAAGCATGATGAAAGTTTTAATAATGCTATAATAATTTATTTATATAATACTTATAAAATATAATTACGTCCCATGAGATAAATGCTATATCATCCTTTAGTACTCTACGGGACTTGTTCGGCAGACACTTGATACTCTAGACATGTTGATGAATCAGCCCAATGCTATATCAAAGCATTAAGTTAGATTCCTCTTGGGACATAAATATTATTTCAGAGAATGCATCCTCAAATGTTTATTGTGTTTCTTACACTTTGAAATTCTTCCAGAACAAGTAGCTAATGTTCAAACAAGAGAACACAGAGACGTAGCACTTTTTAAGGCTTTCTGTTAAGATACATACAACTGAATACAAGTTTTTTGTTCCCCGCTGTCACAACACAGCAGTCTTCTTATCGACCAGCTGAGCTTTCTCCATTCAGTTTTCAGCGCATTCCATGTAAAACCACTGAAAACAAGCCGCTGTATCATCAAAACTCTCATATTAATGTGTATATTCTGCAATAGAAGGCTAAATAAAGGGGCATTAAACTAAAAATTTAATTGCCAACAACAAATGTAGCTTTATATAATGAAAAAATTTTCAATGAACGATCATTATTTAGTTTGCCTGCTTTTCTGGTAATTTAAATCTGATTGCACCATAATTTGAGGATATTGGTCCCTAATTTGCCAAAGCAAAAAACAAAAACAAGACACAAGTTAACTGCACATAAGGATTTCCATGGTGTTCCTAAGGGATTAAATGCCCTATCATCCATGAGTTTAACTAAACTTAATGAAAATCATTTATGTTTAGCCTAAAATGAACACACAGACACAGAGATTGGAGGTCTAAATACCCATAGGTCCAGCACAGAACATCTGGCATAAACTCTTTAATTTAAACCCAGGTGGCGGCAATTAAGGTCATAAGTAACTCACCCATGTTAAGCTGGTCAGGGCCCAGTCCGTCGACATTCAGCAGAACCTGGCTACCATGCTATCAAACATAGGCATACACAGAGGAGCTCTTCTGCCTGCCACATACCAAGGAGTAGCACCACCAGGCAAAGCCCCCACTTGGTAAAGTCACTCCTCCTACAATGGCAATCATTCAACTGTCTTCCTGTCCGTGGCATGAGACCAGGCCAACCGCCCAGCTAGACCTCAATGTCAATCAAAAAACTCCTAACCAGTAGGTCCCAGCCAGCTAGTTGAACACCATGCTGAACTCAGGGGAGAAAAAAACTATTGTCCTAGGACTTACATGGCCACTAACTAACACTCAACAACAACAGAAAAGGGGGAGGGAGGGTGTTAAGATTCTTGAAGCCAGAAGAAAAGAGGTAGCTGAACTTCTGACTATAAAATAAGAAAAACTGCACCTTCCCACTTAGCAGCAAAATTACAACACATACACTCAGATCCTAAAGTGTGTTTCAGGCTTGGAGGCCCTAGACTTTCTTAGCCTGCCAAAAAAAATCCCCACCAATTTTGCTAACACAATGAATTAATTTCTGAGAAATTATTGTATGACTTGATATAAAACAGGTAACTGCAACAATGCAAGAAGAGCTTCAAGTAAGATTAGATATAACCACAGAGATGGGAAGTGGTGACCATGGAAAGAAGAGCAGGGGAATAGAGATGCATAGTAATTTCTGGCATCGTTAAATGACTACTACATTTTAACAGACTATTAAAGTTGTTTTTTTCTGGGTGAATAAAATGCATGAACAAGTAATCAATGTATTGCAAAAGGGCTGCATAGAAATAAATCTGAATTGTTTAGGTCATGTCACTAAAAAAAGCCTACTGAATATATTTATCTTATTTCTTTTAGTTACACACATGAACAAGATCCTACTCTGATTAAGCAATCACTGTGTATAATGTTGCAGGGTCTCTGAGGAAAAATGGTAAACAAATAATACATATAAATAGGTACATTTTATAAATAAGTACATAAAAATAAAAACAAAACTACGTGAATAAATAAACATTAGTTTGGAATACAGATCAGTGTGCAGCCCATAATGACTATGTTGGTAACTTTACACGATACACCAACAATGTTATTTTAGAAAAACTCTAGTTTAATTATTGTTGAATTCAGTGTCTCACAACGTCTACAGTCTTTTCATAGACCAAAAACTATTTTCTAGCTAACATGACTGAGGATTACTAATAAAAAAAACTCTCTGTGATATTGTTGTGAAGGTTTTTATTTACTTAATCATTTATTCTCAGATACCAGCATATCTTTGGTGCTGACAAAATGCACATTTCCAAAATAAAGAATTTTTGAGCAATATTTATCATTATACAGTATATCTGTGATCATCAATCTCACAACCTGCTTGTTAGATTTGTAGTTAGCTTCGTACCCAGCACACATAACAAATTACTATAATTTGTCTTTCCCTTAAGTGGCAAGTTGCTGTAAGGCCCAATTTTATAATTTTAATTGTATGTGATGACTAATTTACCCTGTCTTTTTCCGTGGTGCAGTAATATATAAATGTAGCTATCAAGCTAGGCTAGAGCTCCAGGATACTTTATTTTGAAGGTAAAAAAAAGTGTGGCTTTAACCAACATGTGATTTGGAAGGATTTTGCATTGCGTTACAAAGATATAGTGACACACAACATTTCCGTTAAATGTGATTTATGACATTAATAATTTTAACTCTTTAATTTTCAAGGAGCCACAGCACATTGATTTCCCATTCTTTGTTTAATAGAAAAAGGCAATTAATTAATAGAATTCCTATGACACATTATTGATGTTGAAAGCATTAAAATGAAGATACATACATACAAAGTAAAACAAAGACTTGGGGAAGGAGAAGATCAGGTAACAGTAATTACTATGTCATTTACAAGCTTCGTTTTAAATCTATCGGGAGCCTCATTTCCAGATGATTTTTTGGCCTTAAAAAGATTACTTTTCGGTTCAGAGGGATCACAATAGCTATATTTTAGCAGATTCTTGCACTTCCAAATGGTTTTTCGGCTGATTGAAAAAAGCCCTATTTACACCATTGAGCCGAAAACTCCACCATGATCATAATATGTTTTTGGCTCACTTTTCAACTACTTTTCAAGCCCAGTTTTAGCTTATTGAATTCAACACCTCTAGACACTTCCAATTCCTTGGTAGGGCTTTTCATGCAACTGTTAAACTTTTTCACAGTTATTTCCAAACAGTCTTTTACATTACACCTATGTTAAAGTCTCTGAAATGGACACTGGAGACATTCCAGAGGTGGTATCAATTCATTTAAGCTCCATTTATCCCCCTTGGAGAGGCTGTATACAGTTAACAGGATACACATTTCCATATGTTTAGGGACATTTACATATGTAAATGTGCCGACTATGTGAAATAATGTATAGCTATGGAGATCTGCCGGAAAACTCACTTCTGGACACCTGCATCTACGAATGTCATGATTTTGTATTTCATTTTTTATAATTGATTGTGTTTCTCACTTGCACTGTTGTGATTGTCACAAACAGCAAACATTATTAAAATCACGTTTTTAAAGTATATTTCTTAGTTGCGGCTTTCGTAACTAACTTTTGCAATCTATTTCCATCTAAACCATTGTCAACACATCTAAATGTATCTTTTATGTTATCCGGATGGCCAGACTGTGCACTTTTTTCTATTGCCATATGGAAGTTTGACAACAAAATATATTTATTTCTAGTGTTTGTTATTGAAGGACAACTAAAGTTAAAATTACATTTTTATGATGATTCAGGTAGAGCACACAATTTTAAAAAACTTTCCAATTCACATCCATTTTTTTAAAATGTACACAATCTTTATATTTGCACACTTTCTGATGCACCAGCTCCTACTGTACGTATATGCATCCGTGATTGGCTGATGGCTGTCCCATAATGCAGTGGGAAGGAAAACAAAACTAGCTGTGAAATATGTCAATAACAAAAAATCTGCTACTCATGTGAAATTAAGACTAAGTGCTTTTGCAATGTCTCTTTATTTTGCACTTATTGGTTATGCTGTGCTACTGTGTTTAGTAATCCGTCAACGGCCCAGGTCCATTTTGACATGAACTGTACACAAAATGGCTGATGCGCATTTCAATGTAAAACACTTATAATTTTTTTTAACAGGATTTTCACTTCTTTTAAAATGAAAATCTATACTTTACTTCCTTGCTGGTTGATATATTTCTAAGAGACCCTTAAAATGAGATTGCACAATTGTGAACAGCTTTTTATAGGGGCAAGCTTTCATGCAAGTCCAAACTCATTCACAACAGTGCATACATTATAGAAAAATTGTAATCTAGAAAGAGCATTCATGACCGTGATCTTACTCTGTTTAGTTTCAATGGAATAGTTGGTGCTGTTCCTGATTAGCTGTACCACCTGTTGAAAAAAAGCCTGAAACAGATGGACAAGAGGGTTTCTTTCTACAATTAACATGCTTTCTAATTTAATGAAGGCATTTAAATATAATTTCACAATTATAGTGTAATTTGAGTGATAGTTAAACAAATGTATTTATTAACTTGTGAACTGAGTACACAAAAACTTAAGCATTGAACATTTTTCAAGTAAACAGTCATAATATTTTTCTTAAAAAAAAGGAAAAACTGGTAAATTTACAATGTATAACATTGTTTCAAACATTGCTGAAAACATTGCCATTCAGTGCTCAAAACTTGCACACTACTGAGCATACCTAGGTACACTTATATAATAGAACATATAATAGAAGTACATCATAAAATAGCTCTACTATACAAAATCATGCTGGCCAAACAGGGCCAATTAGCCCTAGACAGATTAGTTGAAATATGGAGAATGTGCTATAGTGATATTTCCACAGATATAATTAAAAGAAGCATTAAATGGATTCATGGGGCCCCTATCTCGACAGCCTGGAGAGAGAGTCACTTAAAGTTACTCAATAAAGTTTATATTACACCTATGAAAATGGTGAAATGGAAGTTAAACATATTAATTAAATGTACTAAATGTAATAGCTTGACTGCTGATCTAATACATTGTGTCTGGTCCTGCACAAAAATTTGACAGTTTTGGAAATAAGTAGAATATTAGTTGAATAGTAAATTAAAGATAGGCTGACCATATTGCCGCTTTAAAAAGGGACACATATAAAAAATACATATGTCAGGGCTGTTTTCAGGGCTGTTTAATGAAATGGTTTTGTATAAGAACCCTCACATATGTATGTTTCATATGTGTTCCTTCTTAAAGCGGCAATATGGTCAGCCTAATTAGAGATGAGTTTAAATCTCAAAGCTAGAGATATTTTCTTTCTCCTAACAATAAATGTTACTGCAAGAAAGAACAATACAGTAAATACTCCAATCCTAGTAGGTCGCAGTTTGTTATTAAAGCACTGGAAAAATCAGGCCGCACCTTCAATAGCGAGTTTTTCACACTCTACGCACCATCAAATAATTTTTGAGCAATTTAATATTATACCCTCACTTTACGATTTCTTTGTAAAGTGGTTAAGTATTATCTTGTCCTTTCCAATATCGATACAATTTTTGCTAACTTCCCAATACCACAAGACAGAAATGTTTGAACAATAAATTCTTCAAAATATTTTTTCCAATCGAATGGTATTGAGAGTCTAGTATATTTAGTGTAAGGCGATAGCTGGAGATAGGGAGGAGGAGAGGCTTCGGAATATCCCCCCCCCCCTTTTTTTTTTCTCTTTTTTTTTCCTTTTTATTTATAGGTTGATAGAGGTAACAGAGGAAGTTCAAAATGTCATGGTTTGAACAATGTCCAGTTATATACCTGTTCGTATTTCAATTTATTTAATGTACCTGCTGATTTATATGTCTACTATATAGTTATTTTCTTCTTCGCATGTACAACAAGAATTTTGTGATGCTTTATTTTTGTATTTATATGAATGCAGTCAGATTGTGCGATCTATTCTTGTTCCTCTGTTACATTGAAAAATAAAGCATTTTAAAAAAAAAAGAAAAAAAAAGAAGTACATTGAATTTTTTTTTAATTGCATGCTCTATCTGAACCATTAAAGTTTAATTTTGATTTTCATGTCCCTTTAATTAATGGTTATGAATTATAAATAATCCTTCACTATGTTATGACTGTGGATTGTTTCCTAAACACTTTCCTGTATTATTCTGGTATAGGGTTACCAGCTGTCCGCTAAAAAAATAATGGACAACAACAACACAATGGTAAGTGGGATCAAACATCGCCTCCTCCAAAAGTACTTCCTTAGCCCCGACCATGTATAGTTCTCACAACAGTACAGTAATTGTACCCCTTGGCTGTCAGTAACATACATTATCAGAAGTGATTGGACCCCCTTCACTGCTCCTCACTTCTTTCTGCTTTATATTTGTAATGTGCTGAGGCATAGGGGGGCTTTTACATTTGATAACACACAGGGACATTAAAGTGTCCAGTATTTTTGCGAAGATTTTACTGGACAGTCTGCTAAAATACTGGACTGCCCCAGAGGTGGAACTACAGGTGGTGCAGAGGTTGCAACTGCAACCAGGCCCCAGAGGGTGGAGGACCAGCTTAAACGAGGCCCCCGAGGGTGGAGGCCCTGCCACTGCCTGCACTGATATCATGTGGATGTGATGTGATGCTTCACTAGTGTCTCTGTCTCTATTATAAACAGGGGTTAGTGTTTCTGTTTTACCCATTGGTGTTTATGTGTGTGTGTATTTATGCATGTCTGTGTGTGTGTATGTTTGTGGAACCAGCAAATTACAGACTTGGTTACTACAGCATGGGGGGGGGGGCAGGGGGTAAACAGTGTCACTATACAGTACGGGGGGCTGGACCATGTCACAGACTACTGTGGCCACTTTATAAAGTACCAAACAAAAAGAGAAATGTCCAGACCGGCTCCTCCTTCCACAATGCACTCTTTATTAGAAGCAAAAAAGAGCGTACTAAACAGCACAATTAATGATTACGGTAACCACCAAAATGAGTCAGATGTGAGGGGGTACCTGTCATTATCTGTGTTTTACTCTTGCCTGTAGGTGCTTTGACATTGTCAATATTAATTGTGCTGTTTAGTACGCTCTTTTTGCTTAGAATAAAGAGTGTATTGTGTAAGGAGGAGCCGGTCTGGACATTTCTCTTTTTGTTTGGTACTCATATGACTCGTCCATAGGGCTCACCTACACATACAGGTGGATACTCGGAGAACGCTACCCGGGATTTTGAACCAGAAGGACAAGCGCAGCACTCTCTAAACTGCGGCGGTGAAGAAGGGAGCAGCACAACAGACAGGAGCTGCATCTCGTGTAAGTCCGCTTTATATTCACATATATTACACAGAGAATGTTGTATTTGACTTATGTGCACATAGGATGTGACTGTATGTTCAGTATACACAGCTACAGGTCTGTGTCTGAGTGACTTGGTTTCTTATAGTCGAGTGCTGGTGCTATAGTTGTCGATTGGCACTTTATAAAGTACTGGGGCGTGTAGTGTCAGGCCAGCCATCTCACCGGCAGATTACAGACTGTGTCACTAACTCACTATATACAGTACTGATGGGTGAAACAGTGTCACTATATACAGTACTGATGGGTGAAACAGTGTCACTATATACAGTAATAGCGGTCAGACCATCTCATAGACTGTGGGCACAGGGTACCTCCTTTTGCAGACATGTAATCTGATTCACATTATTTTCTGTGTTAAATGTTAAAAAAATAAAATATTGATATGTATCAAATTCACCTCTTTTTTTTTATTTTGGGGGGTGGGGGGGGGGGCTTCTTAGATTCTTGCACCTGGGCTCTGTGATTTCTAGTTACGCCTCTGGACTGCCCTGTTGAATACTGGACATTTGGCAACACTATTTTGGTAGCCATAACAGTTTGTCTTTTTTTAAAAAACAACTATTAATTATTTTTTCTAGCCCAATACTATGATTTATTCATAAAAATGTTAATGAAGAACTTCATATTAGCTATCAAGAATGTTTCTGAGTAAGAGAGAAAGAAAGCTAAAGATTTATTATCCTGATATTTATTAAGACTAATATCCTTACATTGGTGTATTTCAAATAAATTACTCATTGTTTAAGAAAACAAGAAATAAGTATTTACAAAACCTACAAAATGATCAGATATTTTGAGGCAGAATAAGTTAAGATTTGCAATATTCCTTCAATGATCAGACGGTTTAGTTCAATTTGCTCTGCTTCCTCAAGTGATTTACTCAAGCAGAACATACACCGAATTTGTATAGCTTTTGCCTAGTCAAGTAGAACCTAACTTTGGGAACTCTTTCTTTTACATTTATTTGTTACTTGAAATGATCCTGTTTTCTTTCTCATTATCCATTTCATATCCAATTAATAGCAATTGCAGACAACTTAGGATTTTATTTATTTATAAATGACAAAAAATAAATAAATAACAGTTTGATTTAACAGAGAATATCTTCCTTCATTACAGTTTGATGTCATAATACAAGTTTAAACAAATTCTCAAAATTAAGTTACTTTTAAGTAGCCTATACCTATTTAAAATACCTTATAAATACATGCTTAGACATTGTAGAAATTGTATCGCTCTCTTATTTGTATCCTTGTGCAGCTTTGCAAAACTCTTTATTTTTGTCTGTAATGCTTCAGGATATATAGTGCAATTTAGTTAGTAAAATAATTAAAGAATCATCATGACTTGCTAATGAAACCTTTAGGACAGCATTGAAAGGCTGGAGCTCACAGTGGAGACAGATAAAACAATATTTTGTTGTTTGATCATTACTATATATTTTTTTAGAAAGTAGACAGAGTTGCAGCATTTTGATAGTTACTGTTTTCTTTCTTTTATGCACCAACTCATAGCAGTATATATTTTTTGTTACTGCCATTTTATATTTGTTCAAACAGACAAGCAGCAAGGAAATCCTGGGAAACAAAAAAAAGTGCTTGAGCACTTCAAATACACTATAGAGTGAAAAATACACTTCCCAAAAGAATTGCCTTCTCAATGGCATGCTACTCTCTCTCCACCGCTTAGCAGTTTGCCCATTATTGCTGATGTTAAAGGAACATAAAAGTGCAAACATGAGTTAGAGCAAGTGTTAGAACAGTATAGTTGTCATAGAACTGTGTTTAACTTCTGTAAATGGGTTAAACACATAGTTTAAATCAGCTACAGAGCAGTAAAACACGACTGAGAGCTAGCTGAACAAAACTGGTGGACCAATGACAAGAGGCACATGTGTGTAGCCACTAGCAAACAATCACCAGTTAGCTCCCAGTAGGGCATTGTTGCTCATTAGCCTTTCTAGTTTTGCTTTTCAACAAAGAATAACAATATTGTACGGATATATTAATTCTAAAATGTATACATATTTTTTTTATATTTAGGCATATTGATTTCCATGAACTAGTTTTTCAGGAATAGTAGCCACATCCTTTTATTTTTCCGATTTGTTATAGATACAGATATATTTATCTGTTTATGGTTGCAGTTATACTATGGCCCATATTTATCAAGGTCTGTCGGATCAGTGCGGATCAAGTCCGTCAGACCTCGCTCACAAGAGCTGCTGGTGCAAAGCCGCCCCCTGCAGACTCGCGGCCAATAGGCGGCCAGCAGGGGGGTGTCAATCAACCTGATCGTACTCGATCGGGTTGATTCCGGCGATGTCTGTCCGCCTTCTCAGAGCAGGCGGACAGGTTATGGAGCAGCGGAGCCTGCAGACTCGCCAGAAACACGGGGGATCAAGCTCCATTAGGAGCTTGATAAATATGCCCCTATATATTTGTCACATCACTATTCAAATCAGAGATTTTTATTTATTTTTTGCACATTTTATTTTTATTATTATGGTTATATATGTAATCATCGGTCATTTGTCTATGCACATATTCTATATTAAGTTGCACCAACTATCATATTACCAATACTTGTTGGAACTTTTATATTTGTATTTATGTATTTTTGACTTATATATTTTTTCAATAGATTATCATCAATTGTAGTGTAGGATTTAGAATTTAATTATTTTTTATTCACTATATCGTTTGTCAGAATCAATCCTTTTCTATGCACATATTTCAGATAGTACAACCTGTCTTTGTGGTGTTATGTATTAGCCTTTTTGGGGGAAATATACCAATATTGCAGATTCAGGTGTTATCACAAATGTATCAATGGAGCCACCAATCAGCAAGCGCAACCCAGGTGCTGAACCTAAAATGAGCCGGCTTCTAAACTTACATTCTTGCATTTCAAATAAAGATAGCAAGAGAACAAAGAAACATTGATAATAGGAGTAAATTAGAAAGTTGCTTAAAATTGCATGCTCTGTCTGAACCATGAAAGAAAAAAATTGGGTTTACTATTCCTTCAAGGTATACAGTAGTGTTCCACTAGAAAAAGCTGTGTCCCATAATAAAATAAATAAATGGCATATGTTTTTCAGACTCATGTGAGCCTTCTAACCTCGAGTTAAGAAGCAGCGTTTATAAGACTCATGTTCATTTGAATAGATATGAGTTCTTGGGTAGTTTAAATAAATTTTGCAGGTGTTTGACAATCAACATGTATCAAATTGAAAACTTAGTAATTTTATATAAAGGTTAGCAGAGCGTCTTCCCAAAAGCAATCAAGCAGACTCTGTAATTATTTAGGTAGGCGTTTAGAAAGACTCAATTGCCCAATTACATTCTAGATTTTTATAAATGCCTCGAGATCATTACCTGCAGAGCCCTGAATATTGTTTAGTTAAATTTTCATGGAAATATTTTCTGTGCATATAATTAATATGACCTTGTTTTTCCATTAAAACTCAAAGCAGCAGTCCATTATAAAGTTGTTTTCTTGCATTCACAGCAGTAGGTAATACACAGCTGAATTAAGATTTAAAGGAATTGTAATTAAAAAAGTACTTAAAGCTGTTGCTTTATTGATCTGAGGGGAAGCCCCATGAAAGTAGCTGGAAATAAGTCATAACAGACTGATCTAAGTTCAGTCCTCTAGAGTTCCTAAAATATTGGGATTTCATAAGCTCACATTTTCCTGATAGTTAATTGTGATTTTAATTGGACAATTATATACGGTATTAGTTAGAGAAATGTTGATAACCAGTAGTAAAAATAAAATAAGTAGCAAAAATATTGAGCATTGCTTTATTTATGATCACTGCGTCTTAATTGTTCATTGCATTTAAGCTAGGGGCCAATAAAACATACCTTGATAAATGTTGTTGCTGCCTGTAAATCCGATATGGATAGACCTGATTGGGTATTAGACAAACATGGTGGCTACCTGAAGGTGCCTTGATACAAACAAGTAATATATATATATGACAGGAGGTATTTCAATTTGTGCTATAATGCAAATGTTAAGTCTGCTTCAAAGTCTTTCCTGGTGTATTCCAATGGCTGCTATATCTGGGGGTTCCACTATCACCAGTGGAAAAGGGATAGAGGTTTGTAGTTGGTGGTCCAGATTCAGCGCTCAGAGAAGGGAGAGATAAAATATAAAGACAACTTATGGTGCAGTATATCAACACATGTAAATGCCAATGTGATTGAAATAAATGAAAACTTTCTCACCTATTTTGACCTCAAACATGTGAATTATGATTCGCACATGGAGGGAATATAAATCCCTATCTGTGGTAAAGGTGTTTTTCTCCTTTCAATTCCATCGACCTCTTGGAGTATGGTATTGTTTGTCTCTATTACGTATGGTAACTTTCTTGCTTTTAAAATCACACTTTGTAATCCTTTTGGTTAAAATAGAGTCATTTTATATTTTGGCTCAAAAGACAACAATTACACAATTTAAAACAGTTCTGCTTGTGGTTTCAAAATTTATGACCTTTAAAAACTGATGGCTAGATTACGAGTTTTTCGTTTTGAGCTGTGCGGTGCTAATGAGCAGTTTTGTCTCACCGCTCACTTACCTACTGTGCTGGTATTACAGTTTTTTACAAACCCGGAGTTAAAAGACAAGGAGTGAGCGTTGAGCAAAATTTTGCTCATTACCGCACTCCAATACCAGCGCTGCTCAAGTCAGCGCAGAGCTGGTCGTATGTGCTTATGCAAGATTTCCCCATAGGAATCAATGGGGAGATCCGGCTGAGAAAAAGTCCAAAACCTGCAGAAAAGCAGCGTAAAGTTCCTTAACGCAGCTCCATTGATTCCTATGGGGAAATAAAAGTTATGTTTACACCTAACACCCTAACATGAACCCCCTAATCTTACACTTATTAACCCCTAATCTGCTGTCCCCGACATCGCCGACACCTACATTATATTTATTAACCCCTAATCTGCCACCCCCAATGTCGCCGCCACCTACCAACACTTATTAACCCCTAATCTGCTGCCCCAAACGTCGCCGCCACTATAATAAACAAATTAACCCCTAAACTACAGCACTCCCGCCTCGCAAACATTAGTTAAATTTTCTTAACCCCTAATCTGCCGTCCCTAACATCGACGCCACCTACCTACATTTATTAACCCCTAATTTGGCGCCCCCAATGTCGCCGCCACTATACGAAATGTATTAACCCCTAAACCTAAGTCTAACCCTAACACCCCCTAACCTAAATATAATTTAAATAAATCTAAAGAAAATTACTATCATTAACTACATTTTTCTTATTTAAAATTAAATACTTACCTATAAAATAAACCCTAAGATAGCTACAATATAACTAATAGTTACATTGTAGCTAGCTTAGGATTTATTTTTATTTTACAGGCAAGTTTGTATTTATTTTAACTAGGTAGAATAGTTATTAAATAGTTATTAACTATTTAATAACTACCTAGCTAAAATAAAAACAAAAGTACCTGTAAAATAAAACCTAACCTAAGTTACAATAACACCTAATCTAAACCTACAATTAAATAAACTAAATTAACAACAATTAAATCAATTAAAGGGACACTGAACCCAAATTTTTTCTTTTGTGATTCAGATAGAGCATCACATTTTAAGCAACTTTCTAATTTACTCCTATTATCAAATTTTCTTCATTCTCTTGGTATCTTTATTAGAAATACAAGAATGTAAGTTTAGATGCAGGCCCATTTTTGGTGAACAACCTGGGTTGTTCTTGCTGCTTGGTGGATACATTTATCCATCAATAAAAAGAGTGCTGTCCAGAATCTGAACCCAAAAAAGCTTAGATGCCTTCTTTAGCAAATAAAGATAGCAAGAGAACGAAAAAAAATTGATACTAGGAGTAAATTAGAAAGTTGCTTAAAATTGCATGCTCTATCTGAATCACAAAAGAAAAAATTTGGGTTCAGTGTCCCTTTAAATAAAATTAGCTAAAGTACAAAAAAAACAAACACTAAATTACAGAAAATAATAAACAAATTAATAATAAACAAATAATAAACAAATTAAGATATTTAATCTAATTACACCTAATCTAATAGCCCAATCAAAATAAAAAAAATCCCCCCAAAATAAAAAAATAATATATATATAAAAGATCCAGCACTCACTTTCAATATACAGCTGCCGGGGTTCAATTCAAATAGTCACACAGAGCAGTTCAATCTTAGAAATCACTCGCAGTTAAAAATAATCACTTTATTTTTATAATCCACTGAAATAAGTGCACTCCCACGAACAGTAAATTTCAATTCTGCCAGGGTGCTATAGAAAGTTTAAATATCCAAGTTATAACACAAGCACTCACTGGACTTGATACAGGTGAAATAAAAAAAGTGTTTTATTCCATATAAACCAGTGACGTTTCGGGGTGTTCACCCCTTCATCAGACCATAAACACTTTTTATTTCACCTGTATCAAGTCTAGTGAGTGCTTATATATATATATATATATATATATATATATATATATATATATATATATATATATATATATAAATTCCATTATACAGATCCACCCACCAAATGACAGCTACCTGGGTGCAGTTATGTCCTTAAATACTTCCACAAAAAAGTGCATTCACAGGGGTTTAGGATAATAAAATGCAAAACAATTATTGAACGTCCCCAAAACGTCCTTTTTATTATTATCCTAAACTGCTGTGAGTACACTTTTTTGTGGAAGCATATATATCCTATAATATAAATGGCCAAGGCCTAGATTTGGAGTTTGGCAGTAAAAGGGCTGTTAACGCTCCGCGGGCTTTTTTCTGGCCGCACAATAAATTTAACTCTGGTATCGAGAGTTCAAACAAATGCTGCGTTAGGCTCCAAAAAAGGAGCGTAGAGCATTTTTTCCGCAAATGCAACTCTTGATACCAGAGTTGCTTACGGACGCGGCCAGCCTCAAAAACGTGCTCGTGCACGATTCTCCCATAGGAAACAATGGGGCTGTTTGAGCTGAAAAAAAACCTAACACCTGCAAAAAAGCAGCGTTCAGCTCCTAACGCAGCCCCATTGTTTCCTATGGGGAAACACTTCCTACGTCTGCACCTAACACTCTAACATGTACCCCGAGTCTAAACACCCCTAGCCTTACACTTATTAACCCCTAATCTGCTGCCCCCGCTATCGCTGACCCCTGCATATTTTTTTTAACCCCTAATCTGCCGCTCCGTAAACCGCCGCAACCTACGTTATCCCTATGTACCCCTAATCTGCTGCCCCTAACACCGCCGACCCCTATATTATATTTATTAACCCCTAATCTGCCCCCCTCAACGTCGCCGACACCTGCCTACACTTATTAACCCCTAATCTGCCGAGCGGACCGCACCGCTACTATAATAAAGTTATTAACCCCTAACCCGCCTCACTAACCCTATCATAAATAGTATTAACCCCTAATCTGCCCTCCCTAACATCGCCGACACCTACCTTCAATTATTAACCCCTAATCTGCCGAGCGGACCTCACCGCTATTCTAATAAATGTATTAACCCCTAAAGCTAAGTCTAACCCTAACACTAACACCCCCCTAACTTAAATATAATTTACATCTAACGAAATAAATTAACTCTTATTAAATAAATGATTCCTATTTAAAGCTAAATACTTACCTGTAAAATAAACCCTAATATAGCTACAATATAAATTATAATTATATTATAGCTATTTTAGGATTAATATTTATTTTACAGGCAACTTTGTAATTATTTTAACCAGGTACAATAGCTATTAAATAGTTAAGAACTATTTAATATCTACCTAGTTAAAATAATTACAAAATTACCTGTAAAATAAATCCTAACCTAAGATATAATTAAACCTAACACTACCCTATCAATAAAATAATTAAATAAACTACCTACAATTACCTACAATTAACCTAACACTACACTATCAATAAATTAATTAAACACAATTCCTACAAATAAATACAATTAAATAAACTAGCTAAAGTACAAAAAATAAAAAAGAACTAAGTTACAAAAAATAAAAAAATATTTACAAACATAAGAAAAATATTACAACAATTTTAAACTAATTACACCTACTCTAAGCCCCCTAATAAAATAACAAAGCCCCCCAAAATAAAAAATTCCCTACCCTATTCTAAATTAAAAAGTTACAAGCTCTTTTACCTTACCAGCCCTGAACAGGGCCCTTTGCGGGGCATGCCCCAAGAATTTCAGCTCTTTTGCCTGTAAAAGAATAAATACAATACCCCCCCCCCCAACATTACAACCCACCACCCACATACCCCTAATCTAACACAAACCCCCCTTAAATAAACCTAACACTAAGCCCCTGAAGATCTTCCTACCTTGTCTTCACCATCCAGGTTCACCGATCCGTCCTGAAGAGCTCCTCCGATGTCCTGATCCAAGCCCAAGCGGGGGGCTGAAGAGGTCCATGATCCGGTCAAAGTCTTCATCCAATCGGGGCAGAAGAGGATCTTCCATCCGATTGAAGTCATCATCCAGGCGGCATCTTCTATGGTCTTCCATCCGGAGCGAAGCGGCAGGATCCTGAAGACCTCCAGCGCGGAACATCCATCCGGACCGACGACTGAACGACGAATGACTGTTCCTTTAAGGGACGTCATCCAAGATGGCGTCCCTCGAATTCCGATTGGCTGATAGGATTCTATCAGCCAATCGGAATTAAGGTAGGAATTTTCAGATTGGCTGATGGAATCAGCCAATCAGAATCTAGTTCAATCCGATTGGCTGATCCAATCAGCCAATCAGATTGAGCTCGCATTCTATTGGCTGATCGGAACAATAGCTATAATATAATTATAATTTATATTGTAGCTATATTAGGATTTATTTTACAGGTAAGTATTTAGCTTTAAATAGGAATCATTTATTTAATAAGAGTTAATTTATTTCGTTAGATGTAAATTATATTTAAGTTAGGGGGGTGTCAGTGTTAGGGTTAGACTTAGCTTTAGGGGTTAATCCATTTATTATAGTAGCGGTGAGCTCCGGTCGTCAGATTAGGGGTTAATAATTGAAGTTAGGTGTCGGCGATGTTAGGGAGGGCAGATTAGGGGTTAATACTATTTATGATAGGGTTAGTGAGGCGGGTTAGGGGTTAATAACTTTATTATAGTAGCGGTGCGGTCCGCTCGGCAGATTAGGGGTTAATAAGTGTAGGCAGGTGTCGGCGACGTTGAGGGGGGCAGATTAGGGGTTAATAAATATAATATAGGCGGTGTTAGGGGTAGCAGATTAGGGGTACATAGGGATAACGTAGGTGGCGGCGCTTTGCGGTCGGAAGATTAGGGGTTAATTATTTTAAGTAGCTGGCGGCGACGTTGTGGGGGGCAGGTTAGGGGTTAATAAATGTAATACAGGGGTCGGCGGGGTTAGGGGCAGCAGATTAGGGGTACATAAGTATAACGTAGGTGGCGGTCGGCAGATTAGGGGTTAAAAATTTTAATCGAGTGGCGGCGATGTGGGGGGGCCTCGGTTTAGGGGTACATAGGTAGTTTATGGGTGTTAGTGTACTTTAGGGTACAGTAGTTAAGAGCTTTATGAACCGGCGTTAGCCAGAAAGCTCTTAACTCCTGCTATTTTCAGGCGGCTGGAATTTTGTCGTTAGAGCTCTAACGCTCACTTCAGAAACGACTCTAAATACCGGCGTTAGAAAGATCCCATTGAAAAGATAGGATACGCAAATGGCGTAGGGGGATCTGCGGTATGGAAAAGTCGCGGCTGAAAAGTGAGCATTAGACCCTTTAATCACTGACTCCAAATACCAGCGGGCGGCCAAAACCAGCGTTAGGAGCCTCTAACGCTGGTTTTGACGGCTACCGCCGAACTCCAAATCTAGGCCCAAGTGTGTTTACCTAAAGCTGTCATGCGCAGTAGAGACAGCACGAGGACAAACACACCTGGCCTTAGAGTCTACCTGATCTGCTGCGGCACGGTGAGGGTGGACGGAAGTGGGAATGAGCGGGGACGTGGCTGGGCGTGGCAGGGCGGGCGCGGTCACGCACGCTCAAGAGAGAGAGGGGAAGGAGATAGAAAGAGAGGGGGAGGGAGCAAAAGAGATGGGAAAGAGCTAAAGAGAGGGTAAGAGTAAGCAAAAGAGAGGGGAAAGAGCAAAAAAGAGGGAGGAGAGAGCAAAAAAGAGGGAGGAGAGAGCAAAATAGAGGGGAAGGAGCAAAAGAGAGGGGAAAGAGCAAAATAGAGGGAAGAGAGAGGGCGAGAGAGAGTGAGCAAAAGAAGAGAGGGGGAGAGAGAGGGAGAGAGAGCAATAGAGGGGGGAAGAGAGAGAGCAAAAGAAGAGAGGGGGGAGAGTGAGGGGGGAGAGAGAGCAATAGAGAGGGGGAGAGAGAGCAAAAGAGGGCGGGGAGAGGGGAGAGAGAGCAAAAGAGAGGGATGGAGAGAGAGAGCAAAAGAGAGGGATGGAGAGAGAGAGCAAAAGAGAGGGATGGAGAGAGAGAGCAAAAGAGAGGGATGGGGAGAGAGAGAGCGCAAAAGAGAGGGAGAGAGAGAGCGCAAAAGAGAGGGGGAGAGAGAGAGCGCAAAAGAGAGGGGGAGAGAGAGAGCGCAAAAGAGAGGGGGAGAGAGAGCGCAAAAGAGAGGGGGAGAGAGAGCGCAAAGAAGAGGGGAGAGAGTGAGAGCGCAAAGAGAGGGGGAGAGAGAGCGCAAAAGAGAGGGGGAGAGAGAGCGCAAAAGAGAGGGGGAGAGAGAGCACAAAAGAGAGGGGAGAGAGAGAGAGTGCAAAAGAGAGGGGAGAGAGAGAGAGAGTGTAAAAGAGAGGGGGAGAGAGAGCGCAAAAGAGAGGGGGGAGAGAGAGCACAAAATAGAGGGGGAGAGAGCAAAAGAGAGGGGGTAGAAAGAGCAAAAGAGAGATGGAGCGAGAGAGAGCAAATGAGAGGGGGAACAAGAGAGAGCAAAAGAGAGGGGGGAGAGCACAAGTGAGAGGGGGGGAGAGAGAGAGCACACAAGAAGGAGGAGAGAGAGCACAAAAGAGAGGGGGAGAGAGAGCACAAAAGAGAGGGGGAGAGAGAGAGCGCAAAAGAGAGGGGGAGAGAGAGAGCACAAAAGAGAGGGGGAGAGGGAGCAAAAGAGAGGGAGAGAGAGCGCAAAAGAGAGGGGAAGAGAGACAGCTCAAAAGAGAGGGGGAGAGAGAGTGCAAAAGAGAGGGGGAGAGAGCGCAAAAGAGAGGGGGAGAGAGAGCGCAAAGAAGAGGGGGAGAGAGTGAGAGCGCAAAAGAGAGGGGGAGAGAGCACAAAAGAGAGAGGGAGAGAGCGCAAAAGAGAGGGGGAGAGAGTGCAAAAGAGAGGAGGAGAGAGAGCGCAAAAGAGAGGGGGGAGAGAGAGAGCACAAAAGAGAGGGGGGAGAGAGAGAGTGCAAAAGAGAGGGGGAGAGAGAGCGTAAAAGAGAGGGGGTAGAGGGAGCGCAAAATAGAGGGGGAGAGAGCAAAAGAGAGGGGGTAGAGAGAGCAAAAGAGAGGTGGAGCGAGAGACAGCAAATTAGAGGGGGAACAAGAGAGAGCAAAAGAGAGGGGGGAGAGCACAAGCGAGAGGGGGGGAGAGAGAGAGCACACAAGCGGGAGGAGAGAGAGCACAAAAGAGAGGGAGAGAGAGAGCACAAAAGAGAGGGGGAGAGAGAGAGCACAAAAGAGAGGGGGAGAGAGAGAGCACAAAAGAGAGGGGGGGAGAGAGAGCAAAAGAGAGGGGAAAGAGCAAAAGAGAGGGGAGAGAGAGCAAAAAAGAGGGGGAAAGAGCAAAAGAGAGGGGGGTGAGAGAGAGCAAAAGAGAGGTGGAGCGAGATAGCGCAAAAGGGAGGGGGAGAGAGAGCAGGGCCAGCTCAGCCCTAGGTGCTCACTGGCACTCACAGGAAGATGTGCTGTCCCCAGAGTCACAGGCAGTTAACCCCAGACAGGTCTGGGTGCAAGAACAATAGGGGAAATTAGAAAACAAATTAATACAACACACAGAGAAAGTCCAGCACTCACTTACAAGCTCTCAGCTAAGATAAAAGCAAAAAATAGAAGGGTTAGTTACCACATTTGGCCAAATAGGACAAGCCCAAGTACCACGACAAGGTCCCTTCCAAAAACCTGGGACCCTAAAACAGCCACACAATGCAAGCTCTCAATCCAACAAACTGGGAACAAGTGAAGGGTGCACAGGCTTATGTAATAACCCCAGACATATACAAAACACGGAAGGGGACTACACTCTAATTCCGGACCGGGTACACATCATATGACCCTGCAACATGCTCAGCCCTGGGTGCTCACTGGCACTCACAGGAAGCTGTGCTGTCCCCAGAGTCAAAGGCAGTTAACCTCAGACAGGTCTGGGTGCAAGAACCATAGTGAAAATTACAAATCAAATTAATACAACACTCACAAGAGCTACTGTAATTCTATTGGCTGATTTGCCAATAGAATGTCAGTAGTTCTTATTCTATTGGCTATTCAAATCAGTAGCTCTCATCTGATTGGCTGATTTGAATTTGAAGGCTCAAATCAGCCAATAGGAATTCAAGGGACACAATTTTTAATGGCGTACCTTGAATTCCTATTCAATGTACGGCGGAGATCGTATGAAGAGGATCCTCCATGCTCCATGGCTCTGCGGTCTTCAGTTCCAGCATCACCGATCTTCAGTTACAGCATCGCCGGTCTTCAGTTCCAGAGTGGACGGTCTTCAGCTCCGTGGTAATCAGTCTTCAACTCCTCCGCTCCACGTCGGCTGGTTCCTGGAAGAAGAAGAGGTCGCCGCTTGGAAGAATACTTCACCGCCTGGAACAGGACCTTCTCCGCCGGTCTTCAGGACAGGTAAGGAGCACTTGGGTGTTAGACTTAGGTTTTTTTAAGGGGGGATCGGGTGGGTTTTAGAGTAGGGGTGTGTGAGTGGTGGGTTGTAGGTTGTAATGGGGGAGTTGTTCTTTTTTTTTTTACAGGTGAAAGAGCTGATTACTTTGGGGCAATGCCCCGCAAAAGGCCCTTTTAAGGGCTGGTAATAGAGCTGATTACTTTTGTAATTTAGTTTAGGGTAGGGAAATTTTATTATTTTTGGGGGCTTTTTATTTTATTAGGGGGCTTAGATTAGGTGTAATTAGCTTAAAATTCTTGTAATATAGTTTAGTTTATTTAATTGTATTTTAGTTTAGATAATTGTAGTTTATTTAATTAATTTATTGATAGTGTAGTGTTAGGTGTAATGGTAACTTAGGTTATGATTTATTTTACAGGTAATTTTTTAATTATTTTAACTAGGTAGCAATTAAATAGTTATTAACTATTTAATAGCTAGCTATTGTACCTAGTTAAAATAAATACAAAGTTACCTGTAAAATAAATATAAACCCTAAAATAGCTGCAATGTAATTATTAATTATATTGTAGCTATCTTAGGGTTTATTTTATAGGTAAGTATTTAGTTTTAAATAGGAATAATTTAATTAATAATATTAATATTATTTAGATTTATTTAAATAATAATTAAGTTAGGGGGTGTTAGGGTTAGACTTAGGTTTAGGAGTTAATACATTTAATATAGATGGCGGCAGTGTAGGGGGATTAGATTAGGGGTTAATATATTTAATATAGGTGGTGGCGGTGTAGAGCGATTAGATTAGGGGTTAATACATTTAATATAGGTGGCGGCGGTGTAGGGGGGTCAGATTAGGGGGTAATATATATATAATATAGGTGGCGGGAGGGTCCGGGAGCGGCAGTTTAGGGGTTAATACGTTTATTGTTAGGAGTGAGATTGGGGATTGCGGGTAGAGAGATATATACGTGTTGGGCTATTTTTGGGAGGCATGTTAGACAGTTACGGGAGAATTAATATTAAGTAAGTTTTTTTTGGGTGCAAGCAGTTTCTAAAGTGCCGTAAGTCACAATTTGTACTTACGCTTATTTCTGGACATCGCTAGTTTGTCCGACTTACGGTACTTTAGCAACTGCCGGCGGGGTATAATGGTTGTGCGAGGTGAAACTATGGGCGGCACGGGTTCCCTCGATTGCGCCGAAAAGTTTGCCCTATATCGGATCGCGCCCTATATTCTCAGCCTTCAGATATCTTTCAAATGACCCAAAGGTGTACTTTCAACCTCCATGTTTGAGAATAAATAAGACCAAGATGAGTGCAGGCAGGGTATATGTTTCAACAAAATATTAATATAAATGAATATTCTCTATCCATTATCAATTTTTAACATTTTAGTTGTGGCTATTTAAACCTTCTTTGTAGCAATAAAAGAGGTAAAATATATTTATAACAGCAACACTAAATGGATTCTGTGATACACATTTTACTTCGCACATTTAATATAGATTTTTGTGCCCAGCATACGTGGGCACATTTATACGCTGCCTCTCAGAGCGGCTGTTTTCCACAGATTGGCTGCAGCAAGCAAGCTTTTCACAAGCTCTTAAAAGCAGAAGGGATTTAAAAGCTCAGCTCAGATGATCTGTTTTTGTTAAGAGTAAAGATCTGCAAAAAGCTATGCCTGGTTTGACATTTGCATTGTTGAGAAGTGCAAATGGACTTTACCCGTAAGTTCTTAACACCATTTTTGCATTAAATAATACAGAAGTCAGAATACATCAGAAAAAAATACAGCTTTTTGGGATGAGAGGTTTCCACTGGGAAACAAAAGGTTGCAGTTGTCAAGAGGAAAAATTAGTCTGGTGTCTGGGGAGCAAACTGAGTTTTAAAGCATAGTTACATGTTCCTGTAAAGCTATTAGTTAATATAAATCTGAACTTGCTATCTAAAATGTTTTCTGCAGCTAGAAAAATATAGTTATTTTCAGTACTGGAATATGGTGGTGCGGATGTGCATTTAGCCGTTTTGCATTTGCATTTAGCCGTTTTGCATTTAGCTGTTTTGCATTTGCATTTGGCCGTTTTGCAGCCATTCGTGGCATTCTGATTTTTTAAGAGCTGGATTTCTTCTTGTGAAAGTGCATTTTGTGTGTTGCACTTTCACAAGAAGAAATCCCTCTCTGAAAAAGAGATGAATGCCGTGAGCGGCCGCCTTCTTCCTCATTCAGCAGCTAATGAAACTGCTGAATTTACATCCCTAGAGGCTTAGATCTTTTTATTTGTAAAGGAATAATGAATAATAGGTTCCTTCATTTAAAGGATAGTGAAACATAATAAAAATAAATAGACTTTTTTATTTGATTATTCCTTTTTAATGAGTAAACAAATTCATCAACTCATTTTTGTTGATTCTTTAATTACTTGATTAGTTAAGTGTCATTTGTTACTCGTTTGCAAATGAAAACTCTAAATAATAGAAAAAAATATTTTGAAGTAAAAATGAATGCTCATGTCTGATAGGAAATAGGAATATGATAAAAATAATAAAAGGACCAGCAAATACAGTAGATCTGCATAAACAACACATGCATGATAAAGAGACAATGCAATAGCATGACGCATTTCAAAGTTATGTCTATTTCTACACCTCCTGTATCATGTGACAGCCATCAGCCAATCACAAATGCATATACATATATTCTGTGAATTCTTGCACGCGCTCAGTAGGAGCTGGTGACTCAAAAAGCATAAATTATAAAAAAGACTGTGCACATTTTGTAAATTGGAAAGTTGATTAAAATTGCAAGCTCTATCTGAATCAGTAATGTTTAATTTTGACTTGAGTGTCCCTTGAACTTCTTTATTGAATTTAAACCAATCAAACACAACTCACAATCTATTTTATTACTGTTAGTACCTACAAAATGTGGGGGTTCTTGGTGGTTTAAAATTATATGTTGTAACACATTTAGATTATGATCGTTGGTTCACACATTACATTAGAAATCTAAAACAACACGCTCCAGCGATGGGGAAAAAGTGAAAAACAATTCAATTTATTAAGAGTACAACAATTAAAAAGTACACAATAAAAATACAGGGCAAAATATGGAAAAGTAAAACTAACCAGTAGCTATACTACGCGTTTCATGCAAAATAAATATGCACAAGTATGTTTGGATAAAGAATTTCCTGAATAGGCAATTGTTTCTTTTGTTTTAATCAACTCTTTTTTTTATCTTTTGGAGAACGGGCTTGGTATTTCATTTTTGTAAATAGAAGTTATGTTTTATTAAATTAATCCCCAACATGCACTTTTATTATGAGTTGTGATACTGAGAACTCAAGAGAATGCTAGACAGTTTCTTTTTCTCTAATCCATAGGGAATATGAGTGTCTGAAGATTTAAAAATGTAAAGGTTTGTACAAGTTTCAAAACTTTTAGGAGTAGAATGAGCATTTGTATACATAAGGTAAAATTATGCATTATAAGCATCGGTGGTTCTAAAGTTGGGTCATGTGTTCCCCCATTCATTACTATAGTCCTCAAAAATCAAAAGGTTCCACCTGCTCTGGATATGCAAGTACATGATTATACATATTATCCATTGCTCTTTACAAAAGAAGAAAGAGGTAAAGGAAGGAGACAAAAACAAAAATATTAATACAAAATGATATTAATAAAGCTGGATTAGATCTCCCGCCAATACCCCCTGAACCACTGAAACTTCCTTGATTGCAGGGACTTTAGCTGATCTATATTAAAAGGGACATTAAATACTTTGAGATTGTAATATAAAATATGTATTTATATGTAGTAAAATTTTATCTTTTATCCCCTTTTCCTGTAATTTAATTGTGAAAATTGTAGATTTTCAATTCTTGTTAAATGCTAATGCACAACTACATACTTAACGTTTCTATATTTTACACAATCCCTGGCTACACACTCTAGTGGCCAATTTATAAATGTCCACAATTGGCCTCAGCATTGTTAGGCTTTATATTTTGCTTAGTATACCATTCTATTTATATTTAAATGTTTAATGTCTCTTTAAATTCTTAACTATTCTATAATACATATAAAAGAACATCAATTAAATAGCTTAGAAATTTGTTTGTAAGGGAAAAGGGTTTGGTTTAATATATTTAAATTGACACTGAAAGTCATTTACACAACACAACAAAACATGATTTTTATGGATTAAGTCACTTCCCACAGCTCTATAGATGGAAAGAGAGACACTTTTATAATCTTTGAAACAAAAGTTTTATTTAGGATACGACCTTAATTTTAAAAATATGTTTTAAAAATTTTCTTTTATGTGAAACATATACATTATTGTTATGTTTCCTTTAAAACTGTTCTACAAATTCTATAGCAAATACATTTTAATATAGCAAAAACCAGGGGAAAGATTAAATACCTACCGTGTTTTCTAAAGGCAATTTACAGTGGCTAATGAGCATACCATTATCAGCCTAATACATTTCAGATATTTAGGGCCAGATTACGTGTGGAACGCAAAATTGGGCTTTTGAGAGTGCAATATTTGCTCTCCACTCGTAATACCAGTGCAAGCAATTGTGCACTGGTATTTGAAGTGGACTGCAATGCGAACTCGACTTCGCGTTTGTATTGCTAGGAAGCTATGCACTCAATAAAGCGCACTTCCATAGGCTCCAATGGGAGCCTCATTCTCATGCCGTGTCTAGCGCAGTGGAGGGGTCAAGTCACGCAGCAATGGACAGCAAATATAAATATATATGTATATGAATATACAGATATATTTATGTGTATATACACATATTAACATATAAATACATATGTATATAGTCATATACATTTATATTTACTGGGAACACACAGTTCCTATAGACCGCAATGTAACTGCACTTTTCAGTGCCGTTTTTTTTCTACTATCCCACACCCGCCAACTTTTGCCACCATATACTGCCTGATGCAGCTATTTTAATAAAAAATAAAAATGCTACATTTTTTATTTTTTTAATAAACTATATACCACTGTGTTTTGTGGGAATTTGGAGCAAATGAGTGGGCATGTCCCACATGGGTCATGTGGGTTTATACACTAATAAGATAATGATTTGCTGGTTAAGAAAGACGCACCACCCAATTAAATACCTTTCTGAACATTGCAAACAATCCCAATCAGGGCAACATATCAAGGGGTATATATGAGTAAGAAAATTACAATCAGACATGAGTAGCAAATCATTGACACAATAAACATCTCTTGATAAAGAGATGACAATAATGGATTAGTGGTAAATGAATAATAATGACTCTTTTTTTGCAACCGTTGCATGCAAAATGAAGGATGATTGGTTCAATCCCGGTGAGAAGTGAGGATTGGCTAACATAGCCTATTTAAACTGGAACAAGACATAAAAAATTTGCCTTTGATAAAGTAGGAGCGAAACGTGCATCAGGCGTTTTGTGGCAAGATTGGATCCTTTGGTATTGTATTGCATTAAACTACAGAATGTTTTGATGGATTTTTGATTATTAGATGTTTTTGATACACCAGCCTAGTACAGGAACACCCAGGTTTCTTAAATAATTATAATGCAGGAACACGTCAGAATAGTAGATTGCCAATCCCTTTTGTGGTACTCCATATGGAGACCTAATAGTCACAGGTAGACTGTATTTAGGGATCTTTTTTGTTTTGTGTTGCCCAAATGTAATGGCGATAGTTACCTACTTTGTACTTTTCTGGTATTAGGCCTAGATTGGATTATAGAACTATGTTGCTTATATAGGATCAATACTGTGAACCGGACCATTCATGCCCCTGTATGTTGATCATTTCTTTTTTGTTTTTAATTGTTTTTAACCATTTATTTTTAACTCTATTGACATAATAAAAGTTAAGTTTTAGTAATTATTTTTAATTTTTCCTACTTTTTTGGATTAATTAGATTTTGTTTCTTTAGAATGCTTATGGGATGCTACTTTCTCTTTCCTTGTATATAAACCTGGTTAATTTTATAAGTGCTAATTGCTACAGCAAACTCGCTGTAGCAATAACAACAACTTGTAATGTAAATTTTCTTCATAAACGGAGAGAGTCCACAGCTGCATTCATTACTTTTGGGAATTCAGAACCTGGCCAACAGGAGGAGACAAAGACACCCCAGCCAAATTCTTAAATACCCCTCCCACTTCCCTCATCCCCCAGTCATTCTTTGCCTTTCGTCCCAGGAGGTTGGCAGAGAAGTGTCAGAAGTTTTCGATAGTCTCTTATGGAGGGTAGTACTCTTCGGCATGGGACTGGAGTTTTAAGTAGTCCTGTCAGCCTCTCAGTGAGAGCATGTATGAAAGTTAGAGTCTGGAGATGCAGGGAGAGTCTTTCTGCGAAACCATCCCGACTCATATTAACAGCTCCACAAGCAATCAGCGTTGACAAGTTTCGTGCCTGCTTTTTTCTCTCAAGTCAATGGCAAAAGTAACACTACTATCTGTCACACTTGAAGGGCCGTGTTCCTAGATTCCAGTAAGATAGTTTCATTTTACTTTCATCATGGATATATCGTAATTACAACTGTTTATCTGAGAGCGGCTACAACCTTTGGGGGATTACTTTAACATAGGATCTCAGTGAGGCTCCTTTTTGTATCTAGGAATCAAGGGTTAATATCTCCTGAGGGGGGTTATTGAACAGGGGGGGGGTATAATCATGTTTGTTATGTAATTCTGTCTGCTACTGTGTAGTGTTGCTTCGGCTCATGGCTATTTTGGAACATAACGGCCTATGTCTAGTGACGCAGCCTTTAAGGTCGAACGCGCTTTTGCATGGACTGCATGGTTTAGGTTGTGACTCCATTCTGCATTCTTGACCGTGTGGCGATGGAGAAATCCTGGTCCGCTGCTGTCTGGTTCTCTGGAGGTGGTGAGTGCCCCAGCCATTGGGGGTGTAAGATGCCGTTTAGATTTTTCTTATTGGTCCATTTTTTATTCAGTGTCCTAGTTATGGAGGATTCTGTTTTTTTGGAGACGGATGTCTCCGATTCAGACTCTACTTCTTGTGAAGAATATGAATTGGTCCGGGTGATACATGCCCATCAGTTATGTTCCGAATGCCATTTTAGAGTGCTCTGTTCCTCGGGATCGGGGAATCAGGTGCCCACTGAGCCATCTGCCTCTGGGGATTTTATTTCCCACGAGACGAGTTCCCTACCACCAACTCTTGCTACGCATTCAGGTAATCCAAATGCTACTTATCCTTCTATGGAGTGTGATCTGTTCCCACCGGAGGTTACGACACAGTTCCACATGGCCATATCTTTGGCGCTGGCGCATCTGCACCTCCTGGGAGTGTGCTTACAATATTGTCCATGTTCCATTAATTGGGGCTCGTCAGGCTTGGGATCGCCTGGTCCAGTTCAGCCCTCCGGGGGAGTGACTGCCTCTGAGGCCTCAGGGGGTCAACTTTTGGGGCTGGTGTTTTCTTTTGTTCCAGCAGAGTTATGTTGTGCCTTTCATTATAGACTGGCGCGCTTTCGTGTTCTACTAAGGTACATTTTTGGCGATGCTGGAGGATCCCACTCTTAATGGGTCTGTGGATTCTCAGTCTTAATCTTCGACTGGCTTGCATGCATATACATAAGAGGATGAAGTAATCTTCTTATAGTATTTATTATTTGGGTATCATTTTCCAGTTCTGAGCTTGGAAGTCTCGGACCCCTGTTGGGCTGGTCCTGCGGGACTACCCGTTCTTCCTGGGCGATAACCTACAGGTTGCCTTATCTTTTATTTTCATCCAGTGAGGATGATTTTATTTGGTCTAAAGCTCATGTTGTGGTGTGAGGTTTCCTTCTGGAACCTTCTTCTCTGGAATTGATACTCGTGATTTTGTGGTCGCACTGTTTACAAAAGTCTGTCTGACTGTTTTTGTATCCCTCCATCTCGGGGGGAGACTATATTGCCTTGACAGTGCTGGGGCCCTTGGTTTAAGGCTGGTCCTGACTGGGTACAAATCCTTCTGTCTTTGAGGCCTAGTTCATACATGTGGTGCCTTTTATGTCCGGTTGGTCCAGTGAGGGCGCCTAGTGATCACAATATGGTTTGAGTTGTTTACTTGTTTTATTTACAAGCTTCAATCAACTAGCATTCTGAGTGGACTTGAGGGTCCATGGTTGCCTAGGAGCATGGAAGATTCGTTCAGTCCTCATTCGCCTTTCAATCTAGTGGTCCGGGACTCCGTTAATATCTGCGGTGACATGCTCAGTAGATTTTTCCGGGAACTAGAGTGTTCCTTCCTGTTGTGGGTTGGAGGCTTGGAGGATTTAGGTCCTTCATACCGCCGTTCTTACGGTTTTGCCTTTCATGGTCTCTTTGGAAGTGTCCTTTTAGGACTTGTTTCTTTTAGAGGTTCTATTCCTTTGGGTTGAAACTTTCTGGACTACGTCCAGTTTTTCTGGCAGCTTTGGCCACTTAATTAGGAAGTGAAGGCCGTGAGACTCTGTCTTCCTTCAGGAGTTAGTTGTCTCCATATCAGGGGCGATAGGAGGTGTTGTCTCTTTTTTTTGCTTAGGGGATGTTTTTCTGCCTGGGTTCGGGATGCTTTGCATTCTTCTCCCTTGGGTGTGGTCCTCTGGAACGTTAATCTGAAAGGATTATGGAGACTAGCCTTTCTTTCTACTCTCTTTCGGGTGACTCTGTTCTCATTCTCATTTCCCTTAGTGTTGCCCTTGGGGCCTTTGGGCTCTAGAGAAATTGTGTGACTTTGTCATAGCCTAGCACCTTGTTGGGGGGGGGGGTGTTGTCCTCCCTTTGGGCTGGGAATTATGAGTGAGTCCTGTATCCATTCTCCGGGTTTCCTGGTTCTCATCCCCTGTGAGGTCTGGTTGCTTCAGATGAAGTATCTTGTGTTCCCTGGGGGTGTCGTTTGTTCTAAGACAATTCTGGGTCCTGGGTCCAGGGTTTTTGTCTTGGATCCTTCTTGGATGTCTGGAGACTTATGATCCTGTGGACTGGTTCAAGATGACCCAGTTTTTTCAGGGACCCTATGTTGCAACATAGGGACTAGCTCATCCACCTTCGGGTACTGGTTATAAACTTTAAGGCCTGACTTGTCATTTGGACGGAGTGTACTCCTCTTTATGGGGAGTTTTTTCTATGTTGTGTCAACAGTGGTGTCTGGATGATTTTTTCATTCGGTCTGTGTTTTGATCATACTATGGCTTCATGTCTTGTGGACATGTATGCTGTTCTTATCTGTGCCCTTCCTTTTTGATGGGATAGTTTGTCTTCCTTATGAGCTGAGGTTTCCTCTCTCTGGAGGGTCTTTGTCCTGCCCTGTGTGTAAGAGGGTGGATCAGGTGGCTTATTTCTGTAAGGGGCAGCATCTGCTACTCTGTGGGCTCTGTTACACCTGTTGGAATTTGATCTCTCTATGTAGAGACTGTCTAAGAGACCTGTGACAGGTCTTCCTACGAATCTATTACACTTTTCTCTGTTCCAGGTCCTAGGTGGTTCTCCTTGGGAGTGCCTTATTTTGGAGGAGGGGATTGGGTTTGCACCCAAGCTCTTTTAGGGTGGGTGAGTCCCCCCTTTTTATTAATTCATTCCCTGGGGGCTTGTGGTTGGGGTCTTTCTGCCCCCCCCTGTCTATCAGACATGTCTGTCGCTTGAGCTGGTCTGGTGTTAGAGCAGGATCTGTGATCAGGATCTGTGATCTGTTGCTCTGCTTAATTCTTCCTCTGGGCATTCAAGGTGTGGTAAGCCTCTTGAGGTTTCTCCTTTCTCCATGTTCAAGATTTGTGGGAAGGACTGGCAGCTCTTCGATAGCCTGCAATGTTTTCCGCTGGCTAGTGGATACTTAGCAATCTGAAGGATCCTATCTTCAGCTGCTTTTTGCTTGCCCTGCAAGTATTTAAGTTTCAGAGTCATTTTTAGATTACTGCAGCGTGCAGTGTTTTTCTTCAGGTGTTGTTCGTCAGACCTATCCGAGCTTTCTGCACAAGGTTTTGTTTCTGAATATTTTGGTATTCTGAGCAACCTTTTTGCGACTTGGGGACCTTCGTCTAACGTTACTGTGTTGCACTGTGTTAGGGGAAGATCTTCTTTGTTTCAGACTCCGGGTCTTATTCTGTGGTTTCTGTATTTCTGGGTTCTGGGCGTTGCCTCCCCTTGTTTCTATGAGACTGGTGGGTCCCTGTTGGTCTGGGGTTCCTTATGCTAACTGGACAGCTAGCTCAGCATACTAATGCACTGTGGCTACTCTGCACTGTAGCAAACCGAGGGTTGCAAGTTTGATCCCCGGTGAAGTCTACTCAGCCTTCCTCCTTTCGAGGTTGATAAGAAGAGCAGTGCCTTGAGTCCCTTAAGGGGGATTAGCCGTGCTTTACAAGTACATTCATGTTTTCTCTGTGTCTTTTCTTCTTTGTGGAAGAAGACGATAGCTTGTTCCCTTTCTTTAGTAAGGGGTGTGTTTTGTGGAGACCGACTGCTGGGCGACGGGTCTCCTGGAGGCTGTTGATTTAGACGAGTCTAGTTCCTGCGGTCTCTAGCAAGGCTTGTGGACTATCTGCGGTCAGTGTCCTTGGGCCTTTTCATTTTTTTCAAAGTTTTTCTCGGCTTCGGATTTTGTTGGGTAGGGGTTTTCAGGCCTGGTACCTTCAGGTTGGGCCGCCTCTTGTACCCTCCCATTTTTGCATTAGATTTGTCCTCTATAGCTTGGGTATTGTTTTCCCAAAAGTAATGAATGCAGCTGTGGACTCTTTCCGTTTATGAAGAAAAACATAAATTATGCGTACCTAATAATTTTCTTTTCTTCAGATGGAAAGTTCACAGCTCCCCACCCGTATTTTCTGTGGGGCGTCTGTTTTTTGTTCTTCTGGCACCTTTTCACCCTGATATTTCTTCTACTGTTCCTTGTTCCTCGGCAGATTGACTGGGGGATGAGGGAAGTGGGGTATTTAAGCCTTTCTTTGCCTCCTACTGGTGGTCAGGTTCTGAATTCCTAAAAGTAGTGAATGCAGCTGTGGACTCTTTCCATCTGAAGAAAAGAAAATTATCAGGTAAGCATAATTTATGTTATTGAATAGTGCAGCAGGTTAATATTCTGAAAAACTAATCCAAAACAAATGTTTCGCTGCTGCACAGGTCTACACTATATATATATATATATATATATATATATATATATATATATATATATATATATTACATATTATATTATACTATATAACAGGGATGGGGAGACTTTTGTAAGGCAAGGGCTACCTCTAATTTTATTTCAAGTGACTTGGTCACCTAACTAAAAAAAAAAAGTCTTAAAAATAATTACAATAATGTATTTATTAAAAAACAATAGTAATAGTCCAGCACATTTTGCTACAAATATGACCTGCTGGCTGAAAATTTTATTTTTGCCACAAATAGGACCTGCTGGCTGAAAATTTTATTTTTGCTACTAATAGGACCTGCTGGCTGAAAATTGTATTTTTGCTACTAATAGGACCTGCTGGCTGAAAATGGTATTTTTGCCACAAATAGGACCTGCTGGCTGAAAATTGTATTTTTGCCACAAATAGGACCTGCTGGTTGAAATTTTTTTTTTTTACACAAATAATACAGCTTTAAAAATCAGGCATGCTCTTTAACAAATACAGCCACTCTCTGTCTTTACTTACTGCGAGAGCTCTCCCTTTATGTCACGCTGGGACCATCAAGCAACCTTATCTGTGTACTGCGCTTGCGTATGATAAGTAGTCTCAAAATCAAGATGGCTCGAAACTCATTCTACAAAGTAATTTTATTGGCTGGATGCCATTGTCAGGTTGATTAGGGGGCAGGTCCTGTAACCAAAGCTGGGGCAGTGAGCAGTGGCGTCACTAGGGGGGGGGCGGGGGGGGCGGGCCGCACCCGGGTGACACCCTCCAGGGGGGGACACCAAAAAAAAAAAATTTTTTTTTTTTTTTTTTTTTTAATTTTATTAAAATTCAAAGAAATACAATGTTGAGATGCATAGATTATTTTATTAGAGGCTGGCATTTGTGAACATTAGTGGGACTGGGGAAGTTGTAGACACACAATTTTTTTGCCCCTTGAGCCAGTGCTGCAATTTCAACAAATAATTTTCCCGGCTGCTTTTGCTTGTTTGTACTTTGCTCCTCCCCTGCCCAATTTCACTATGAATGTTGTGGGTGTGCCGTGGGGCTTGCAAAGTTGCGCAGCTAGCCTAAACCTGCCTGCCTATCTGTGCTCACTGCTCAGTGACATGCGGCCCAGGGCTGTGCACTGACAGACTTGGAACAGAGTCAGAGAGCAGAATTTTCATAGTTTGCGTGCCTAAACCTTTTCTTCAGTGATTTATTTTAGAGTGCTCTGTTTATCTTTCATTTGATGTTCTGCTGAGCCAGGGAGCAGCTCGAGGCATGAGCTTCCTAATTAATGCAGTGCAGTTTACATATTTTGTATGTGTGTGTCTGAGTTTTTGTGTGTCTCAGTGTTTTTGTGTGTGTGTCTGAGTGTGTTTCCGAGTGTTTGTGTGTGCATCTGAGTATGTGTTTAAGTGTGTCTGAGTGTTTGTATGTGTGTTTGCCTGTATTTTTGTGTGTGTCTGCTTTCTGGGGGGGGGGGGGGTGACACCATGGCTTACCGCACCGGGTGACACCAACCCTAGTGACGCCACTGGCAGTGAGTTCAGCTACAGTCGCGTAGTGCATGCTGAAGTACAGTGCCCATATTGTAGTAATAGACTCAGAGTCATAGCCGATTTTCTCACAAATCTACGGTGGCGAGGCTCTTGAAGAGTCTCACCGTCGTAGATGTGTGAGAAATCTTTCTCTTATTATGCAGACTTTTGAAATCTTACAGGCAGTCTTACAGGCGGTCACCTGAAAAATTTACTTACAGTCCACTGGTAGACCGCAATCACTATCTTGCCCACCCCTTATATATAACCTACAGCCTCTTGTCATACTAAGTGATTACTTATTTGTTTAAGCAAGGTTACAGATAGAGTACAATTTATTTTAATTTCACAAACTAAAAACTTGCATGATTCAGATAGAGCATGTACTTTTAATCTCCTTTTAAATTCAGTTATCAAATTTACTGTGCAATGCAGTAGTGCATTGCTGCTCTAGAATTGACTTTATCTATGTGTTTCATGTATTTTATCTTTGCACTGTTGCTTGAATATTACTAGCAAAGTAGAACTTTTTCTTTTTGCAATTTTCTATCCCTTTTATATACTGCATTTTACTTATACCTAATTCCTCCATATTGTTACCAAAAGCAAAATTCTAATATGACAGGAGTTGCCATCCTGAATGTATTGCTTATAAAATACCTGTCAATTTTATTATTTCTGTAAAAATCTTAATTGAAGAAATATGATAAACATAATATAATATATGTTAAGTTGTGCATATGTGAATAGCCAGTGGATACAATATAATTTCACTCAGAATATGGAAATAGAACCCATATCTTGAATGAACAAGACGGCTGACATTTAAGATCTGATACTAGAAAGATTCTATTAAAAATAATTGATACAGCACTATAATTTCATTATGCCATATTGAATATTAGAGATGGTATCAAATGCCACCTTCTGAAGTTGATTGAAGTAGAAGAGATAATGTATTGGTTTTCTGATATTTTAAACCTTTATGCATCCTTTTTATCTTTGTCAAAAGTCAAATGAGCAGTAATGTTTCATCCTAGCTTTAGATTAATAATAACAAAACAAAAAAAAATGAATAAAATACTACAGTTCTGTTGAAAATTAAGGTAGGAGATCAAATAAGAGTTTGAATATTGAGCTGCACCGGAAATCACCTCTCCTTGGGATAGTTTGCTGTACATGATGCACATTTTTCTCAGTTTGTTTTAGGTGGAGAAACAATTATTATTTTATATAAGATTTATTTGTAAGATGTTTGTCAATGTTGGGTTTACAGGTGTCTAGCACTGAGCATATAGTTTAATAGGCTTTATTATAGCAATTTATACTATATACAAATTTATAGCAAGTATAGTAAATGGTTGACCAGAGGGCTGACTATTATAAGTCTAATGGTTATGTCTAGCAAGTAACATGCCAACAGGTACTATAAGCAGTTAACAGAGCAGCAGGTATAACAGGCAGGTGACAGATCAGGAAACACTATAGCCAGTTAACAGGGCAGCCAACACTATAGACAGGTCAGCAGGCAGCATAGGCAGATAAGAGTTCTCCTGGTACAACAGGTATGTAACCGACCAGGATGCCCCATATAAAAGGTACCAGGCAAGCATATACTATAAACAGGTAAAAACGGTCTGCCAGGTGCAATAGACAGGTAACAGAGCAGTATGTACTATAGGCACATAACAATCCAGTAGTTATTATAGGAACGTAACCAGCCAGCAGGCACTATAGGAAGATAATTATCTTGTAATTATAGGAAAGCAACAGGTCAGACAGTACTATATGCAGTTAACAGACCAGTTGGTACTATAGGCAGATACCAATCCAGTAGTTATTACAGGACGGTAAAGGACATCCGATTTTATAGACAGGTAATAGGTCAGCAGGTACTACGGGCAGATATGGTCAGCTAGCAATTTAACAGTTATTATAGGAGATTAGCAGGCTTGCAGGGAATATAGGCAGACAGCATGTCTGCAGTTATTATAGGCGGATAACAGGTCTGCAACTGCAAGTACTAAAGTCAGGTAACAGACCATAAGGTAATATATGCAGTGATTATAAATAGGTAGCAGGCCAGCAAGTAGTATAGGAATGTGACAACGAGCAGGCAGATAAGAGACCAGCAGCTACTATATAAAGGTAACAGGCTAACGGGTAGTATAGGAGGGTAACAAGTCATCAGATACTTTAGGAATGTAGTCAGACAGCAGGCACACCAGGAAGGTAAAAAGACAGCAGGTTGGGTAAAACAGGAATGCCAAGTGAACATTTCTATGGGCTTGACAACATGACTATCTTGTGGGTTAGAGATCTGTTCTTATCCAAAAATGTAAGCTAGTGCCAGAGTAATAAATTATGTAGATGCTACCACATTGTATATGGTGGTAATGCCATGTCAATCACACAGTTCAATATAGGTGACTGGCAAGATGTTTGTTAGCTATGAAGAATGAAAGAAAGTTACAGGGCTGCCGCTGTATTAAGGGTTAGGTTTAGGGTTGAAGTTAGGGATATGTTTAACTCATTGGATACCAAAGAGGCCTTCAATATATTGTGAAGCAAAGCACAGTAGCCCACTCTTGCCTGTAAGGGGTTAACAGGAGTTTAACAGGAGTGTGCGTCCCTCTGCCAGTATAGGTATAGAGTTGGCAATGTGGTTAACCCCATGCATGTCACAAAAAGATTGCATGCAGCCAAATGCTTTTGACAGCCATGAGTTTAACTGGAGAATGTAACCCTCCATAGCAATGTAGGTAGAGCCTGCTTGGTTACCAAAGAGACTGCAATGCATTGTAAAGGTATCCAAGGGTCTAACTGAAACAATTATTCTTTCAACATGATTCAACATTGGTCGGTATAGTAGCCAGTCCAGACTTTATATCAGGTAAAGTAGTAAATTAAGAAATAAAACCCTAATATTGCTAGACTATCTCCTTAGTTTCAGGGACATTCATTTGGAAATAAATGGTTAGCATAAGTAAAAGCTTAATGGAGTAGCGAACTTAAATTTAAAATTTTCTTTATTCAGACAGAGCATGCATTATCTAATTTGCTTAGTTCTATTTGTATCCTTTGTTGAAAAGCATACCTAGGTAGGCTCAGGCTCAGCAATGAACTAGTGGGAGCTAGCAGTAATACACTATTAGATGCTAGCTGCTGACTGGTGGCTGCACATATTGTATATGTCTCTTCTCATTGGCTCACCAGATGTGTTCAGCTAGCTTGCAGTAACTCATTGCTGTTCCTTCAACAAAGGATACCAAGAGGATGAAGCAAGTGTAATAATATAAGTAAATTGGAAAGTTGTTTACAATTGTATGTACTATCTGAATTATGAAAGAAATATTTTGCATTTCATGTCCCTTTAAATAAGTTTACAAAATTATTTATGCAAATGAACACACCTGGCTTTGGTTTTCTGGCCATATTTAGTTGGATTTAGACAGAAATAACCATCTTTGCTCTGTTGTTCTCTCACCCAAAATACCTTAAAGGGACATAAAGCCTCCAAGATTGGTTCATGATTCAGATAGAACAAACAATTTTAAACAAACAAAAAACAGCACTACTCAAATGTGGTAAGAAAATATATCATCAGGTGTCAAAACTGCGTGCCAAGAGTAAGGTATCTCCTACATACCCACAAATACAAAATAATAAACAATACTCAGCACACCAAAATTCTTCAAAAAGTAATAGTTGTGTTTAATGCTAACACGAATGTCATTAAATCATAACAACAATAGTATAAATACTATCAAAAATGTATACACAACACCAATATGGTGAGAGAATAAACTTTTTGATGGCATTTATACTATTGTTGTTATGATTTAATGACATTCATGTTAGCATTAAACACAACTATTACTTTTTGAAGCATTTTGGTGTGCTGAGTATTGTTTATTATTTTACAATTTTAAACAACTTTCCATTTTTTTATATTATCAAATTGTCTTTGTTTTGTTGTTATCCTTTGTTAAACAACAGGAAGGTTAGTTCAGTAGTGTGCATGTGTTTGCAGTGTTATACATTGGCAAGCGCACTACTTCCTGTCATGTATGTGCACGTTAACTTTCTAGATATCTCTTCAACAACAACAAAAATTACGCAAATTTGTTAATAGAAGTAAATTGGAGACTTTTTTTATAATTGCATTCTCTATCCGAATCATGAAAGAAAAAAATTGTGTTTCATGTCACTTTAAATATTATGTTATTTTCTTTATAAAAAAAGAAGGTAATACAAAATAACTGGACAAAAAAAAGAGTCTTAAAATTCAAACAAGATAAGCAAGGACTTTGAAAATATCACAAGAAAACTCCAAAGTTAAGCACCTGACCTTTTTTTAGTTTTCATATTTTTTTGGGGGGGAAAAGCAAAATGAAGAACTGTAAATCACCAAAGGCAAAATAAACTAGATTTTTTTTTATCAGAAATCTGCCATATATATTTTAGATGTTATTTCTGATTGAGTTTGTTCCAAGCTGAGGATATTTGAAGCTGGGATCTCTTGAGACTGATCAAAACATATTTTGTCAGTCTGCACATGAAAGATCATTTCTTATATCATACATTGTGTAGTAGGTAATATGGTAAAAAATAATACAATATAGTGATTTAACAAGGACCATTAAAAAAACAAAACAAAAACAAAATTGTAATTTAACATGTTTGATCCCATATAGCAGTTGTTTAACATAAAAATATATTTTTGTATAAAGACATAAAAACTGTTAAAAATTAATGTAAAACTAACAGGAAGTTCAACAAATATCCTGGTATCTGTTGCTCCTTGGTGGATAGGGACAACTCCTACAGTATATGGTTGGTTTATTAAGTACAACAAATACCTTGGTATCTGTAGCTCATTGGTGGATAGGGACAACTCCTACAGTATATGGTTGGTTTATTCAGTACAACAAATACCTTGGTATCTGTAGCTCATTGGTGGATAGGAACAACTCCTACAGAAAATAGTTGGTTTATTTAGTACAGGAACATCCATTTCTCAAAAAAAAATAAACAAAGTACTGTAGTACGTTTGAAATACTCTCTTGTGTAATATATGGTCTGTGCTTTGTGGAATTCATGAAATTATGAATGTGTATAGATAGTTCTGTAGATCACATGTAAGTAGACACACAGGGTCCGAATTATCAAGCTCTGAACAAAACTTGATGCCCCTGTTTCCGCTGCTAAAGACCGCTGCTCTATAACTTGTCTGCCTGCTCTGAGGTAGTGGACAGAAATCAACCCGATCGAATACGATCGGGTTGATTGACATGCCGTGCTAGCGGCCGATTGGCCGTGAATCTGCAGAGGGCGGCATTGCACCAGCATTTCACAAGAACCGTTAGTGCATTGATAAATGCCAACAGCGTATGCTGTCAGCATTTATCAATGTGCAGCGGACATGATACGCTACATTGTATCATGTCTGCTTGCACTATGATAAATCTACTCCTATATTTCTGGATGAGAATTGAGACCAAACAAATGTTGTGCAATGTACTAATAAAAGTGTGCGTTTTAGCAATTTCACACTTCAATTCCAATCTTTTTGAAATTCTTGTTCAATATCAAAAAAATTTGATTGACAATCATTTTTTTATCAAGTCAATCGCAATCTTATCGATTCAAACAGTCAAGCTTGCTAACTCCCATGAGCACCGTTATTGACTGACTGATTATGGAGGTCATTCACCTAAAATACAAACTGATACAACAACTCTCTAGGATACCCAGCTGCTCTCACCAACTGACCAGACTGGTCCAGCATTCTCTCCTCTCCTGACAGTCTCCTCTCTCTCTGCATGTCACAGCTGTCAACATCTTGTAGATATGTTTTAACAGTTAATTTATGATGATGTCTTGTTGAGTATTATCTCTTATTTGGTGTGGTTCAATCATCAAAAAGGCTACTGTCACCATTGTTGGCATGAGTAGGGCCATCTTTTATATGTTAATATAAAAAAAAGATATCTATAGGAATAAATATACAAGTATAGGTATATACAGATACATATAGAAATATATATTTACAATAAAAAGAACATTATTCTGTCGGGTTAGCATGCGAGTATAGGTGTTAGGTTTTCTTTCACTTTGCACTCTCCCTTGATTTCTATGGGGCGTATATGTTAACACAGCCACAGTATTTGGTTACCGAACATCGGGTTTCGGTTTCTTGTAAACATTCTCAAAAAGCCTCTACCAAGTTTTATGCTCCAACTGGAGCGCTAAATAGTGCTCCACTCGTAATCTAGCCCTATGAAGGGTTAGGCATATGAAGGAGAGACTCCTAAAAGATATGGTATAAAAGAATCCCAGAGATTTTGTGTGATTTCTCTCCATTCTGGCAAGTCTTTGATCATCGGACCCTTAGTCATTAACTTGTGGTTAGATGAATTAGGATTTCCACAGTTAATGCTGTCCATGCATTGTTTGTGTGACTTTTCCGATATCTAATTCCCATATTTTTTAAATATAAGAATTGTGTTACCATTTGCAACGTGATTGTTCCAATGCAAAACAGGTGTGCAGTCAAGAAACATGATCAACTAGATTGGAATGCTTTAATTGTTACTTCACAATTAATATGAATTTAAACTGTAGATGTCTGCATTCATATCCTCAAGAAGACAGCTATTCAAAATCAAATGTCAAAACAGTGGAGGTTCTAGGGGATGTGTAGCACCCCACCAACTATAATTTCTAATGTTTTTTTAGGTTAATGGGGATACATTATTATCATTATTATTATTATTATTATTATTATTATTATTACATTACAACTACTAATAATATTACTATGCTGTAGCATTTTACAATGGTGATAAAAGCAGAAATAAACTCCAAGTCTAAAGTGACTAAAATTCTCATTTAAGTAGTATCTAGTACTTAAAGGGGCAGTGTGCTGTAAAATTAGTTTCTCCTTAATGTGTTTACAGTGACTTGATATACAAGCTGCAGAGTTTAAAATGTTTGGGAAATTACAAATTATTGTATATTTTGTATATGTTTCTGCTAATTAAAACCACAGCACAATGAAATGGGTTGAACAAGCTGGGAAAGCAGACCTTATCCTTTCTGTATTATTATTTTCACAAGTTCTCCTTGTATTCTTTTTTACTAATTACTCAACAAGACAGAACACTGTAAAATGAACGTTTTAGTACCTCTCTGTCACAGATACCAACTAGGAGCATTATTTTATTTAAAACTTCTTATTTACAAGTTTTTTATAACCAGAAGTTAAGTTCAGTATGGGTGGGGAAACAAGACAAAATCAGCTATGTCAAATGAGAAAATAAAAGTGAAGGTGCTATTTGTAAACAATTTTAAAACACTACTGTAGTTAAAATGGATATTTGGGAAAACATTAAAGGACCAGTCAGCATAATAGATTTGCATAATCAACAAATGCAAGATAACAAGACATTGTAATTGAACTCAGTCTGAACTTCAAATGAGAAGTAGTTTGTTTTTTTTCTGACAATTTTAAAAGTAATGTCTTTTTCCACTCCCCCTGTACCATGTGACAGCCATCAGCCAATCACAAATGTATACACGTACCATGTGACAGCCATCAGCCATTCATAAATGCATACACACTTATTCTTGCACATGCTCAGTAGGAGCTGGTGACTCAAAAAGTTTAAATATAAAAAGACTGTGCACATTTAGTTAATGGAAGTAAATTGGAAAGTTGTTTAAAATGGCATGCTCTATCTGAATAATGAAAATTTAATTTTGATTGAGTGTCCCTAGATTACAAGTGGAGCGCTATTTTAACTTGCACCAGTAAAGGGGCAAATTTGCCCGTTTACGGACGCACAATAAATAACCAGCTATAATAATTGGCTGGTTAATGCTCTTGCGAGCTTGCAAGAGCATTTTGCACTTAACTCAATTAACCTGAGGTCAGACCTCTGGTTAATTAAAAAAAATGTGCCCCAATTGCCCCCCAAATAAAGCAAACAGATCCTTTCTTTAAACAAAAAATATTAGCATCTTTATTTTTTATTTTTTTTAAAGAAAACTCCACAAAGCAGTTTTAAGGGGTTAAAGTGAGGGGATGTGGGGTGTTAGAAAAACAAAAACAGCACTGAAAATTGCCTTTACATTGCGGTCTATCTGGACTGTGTTTTAAGTGTAAATATATATGTATAGGCTTAAATACATATATATGTATGTGTTAACATGTGCATACACACATATAAACACATAAATATATATGTACATATTCATATATATTTAATATTTACTGCCCAACTCGCAACTTATCCCCTGTGCCACACAGCATGAGAATGAAGCTCCCATTGGAGCCTATGGTAACGTGCTCTTGTGAGAGCAAGGCTTCCAGACAATGGCCTCTAGTTATCAATGTGTCTACTTACCTGCCTTCGCCGGCCCTAATACGCCCGCCTAAGCTCGCCTCACATCACCGCCGCAGACCTGAATATGCTCGCCAAAGTTATCAAAAAAGCTGTCAAAAAGCCGCGCACCAAGTACGGGGCGATGAGCAGCGGACTGTGATAGTTATCACTCATCCGATCTCGCTGCTCTTCGGCTTTTTCCCAGCTTTATTGATAAGCTGTCACTAAGCACCCACACTAAGCTACACTGTTCTACCCCCTATATTATTAACCCCTATCCTGCGGATCCCGGACCCCACCGCAACTAAATAAATTGTTTAACCCCTAAACCTCTGCTCCCGGACCCCGCTGCCACCTATATTAAATTTATAAACCCCTAATCTGCCCCCCCTACACCGCCGCAACCTATAATAAAATTATTAACCCCTAAACCTAAGTCTAACACTAACCCTAACACCCCCTATCTTAAATATTAATTAAATAAATCTAAATAAATATAACTCTTATTAAATTAATTATTCCTATTTAAAACTAAATACTTAGCTATAAAATAAACCCTAATATAGCTACAATATTACTAATAATTATATTGTAGCTATTTTAGGATTTATTTTTATTTTACAGGAAAATTTCAATTTATTTTAACTACGCACAATAGCTATTAAATAGTTATTAACTATTTAATAGCTACCTAGTTAAAATAAAGACAAATTTACCTGTAAAATAAAAATTAACCTAAGTTACAATTACACCTAACACTACACTATCATTAACTAAATTATTCCTATTTAAAAATAAATACTTACCTGTAAAATAAACCCTAGGATTTATATTTATTTTACAGGTAACTTTGTATTTATTTTAACTAGGTAGAATAATTAAAATAACAAAGCCCCCCAAAATAAAAAAAATGTCCTATCCTATTCTAAATTACAAAAGTTAACAGCTCTATTACCTTACCAGCCCTTAAAAGGGCCTTTTGCGGGGCATGCATGTATTCAGCTCTTTTGCATGTTAAAAAAAATACAAACCCCCCAACATTAAAACCCACCACCCACATACCCCTACTCTAACCCACCCAAACCCGCCTTACAAAAACACTAACCCCCTGAAGATCATCCTACCTTTAGCCGTCTTCAGCCAGCCGACCACCGATGGAACAGAAGAGGACATCCGCAGCAGCCAAAGTCATCATCCAAGGGGCACTGAAGAGGTCATCCATGCGGCATCTTCAATCTTCATCCATCCGGAGCGGAGCCTTCTTCAAACGAGCCGACGCAGAGCCATCCTCTTCCAACGACGCCTACCCGACGAATGAAGGTTCCTTTAAGTGACGTCATCCAAGATGGCGTCCCTCAAATTCCGATTTTTTAACATGCAAAAGAGCTGAATACTTTGGTGCATGCCCCGCAAAAGGCCCTTTTAAGGGCTGGTAAGGTAATAGAGCTGTTAACTTTCATAATTTAGAATAGGGTAGGGCATTTTTTTATTTTGGGGGGCTTTGTTATTTTATTAGGGGGCTTAGATTAGGTGTAATTAGCTTAAAAATCTTGTAATATTTTTTATTTTTTGTAACTTTTTTTTTAATTTTTGTACTTTAGTTAGTTTATTTAATTGTATTTAATTGTAGGTATTTGTAGGTAATTTATTTAATTTATTTAATGATAGTGTAGTGTTAGCTTTAATTGTAACTTTATTTATTTTACAGGTAATTTTGTATTTCTTTTAGCTAGGTAGTTATTAAATAGTTAATAACTATTTAATAACTATTCTACCTAGTTAAAATAAATACAAAGTTAAAATAAATATAAATCCTAAAATAGCTACAATGTAATTATTAATTACATTGTAGCTATTTAATAGCTATTGCGCCTAGTTAAAATAAATACAAAGTTGCCTGTAAAATAAAAATAAATCCTAAAATAGCTACAATATAATAATTAGTTATATTGTAGCTATATTAGGGTTTATTTTATAGGTAAGTATTTAGTTTTAAATAGGATTAATTTAGTTAATAATAGTAATTTTATTTAGATTTATTAAAATAATATTTAAGTTAGGGGGGTGTTAGGGTTAGTGTTAGACTTATGTTTAGGGGTTAATTAGTTTAATATAGATGGCGGCGGCATAGGGGGGCAGGATAGGGGTTAATAAATTTATTATAGGTGGCGACGGTGTAGGGGGGGCAGATTAGGGGTTAATAAGTTTAATATAGGTGGCGGCAGGGTCCGGGAGCGATGGTTTAGGGGTTAAACAATGTATTTAGTTTCGGCAGGGTACGGGATCGGCAGGATAGGGGTTAATAAATTTATTATAGGTGGCGGCAGTATAGGGGGGCAGGATAGTGGTTAATAGGTATTATGTAGGTGGCGGCGGGGTCCGGGAGTGGTGGTTTAGGAGTTAATACATTTATTATAGTTGCGGCGGGGTCCGGGAGCGGAATCAATGGGATGTCGGGCAGCAGCGAACATGAACTTTCGCTATGGTCAGACTCCCATTGATTCCTATGGGATCCGCCGCCTCCAGGGCGGCGGATTGAAAACCAGGTACGCTGGGCCAGAAAAGTGCAGAGCGTACCTGGTAGTCATTTGATAACTCCCAAAAGTAGTCAGATTGTGCCGAACTTGCGTTCGGAACATCTGGAGTGACGTAAGAATCGATCTGTGTTGGACTGAGTCCGGCGGATCGAAGCTTACGTAACTATATACTACTTTTGCCGGGCAGCAGGGCTTGATAACTTAGGCAAATCAGCCTCGCCACAAATACACTGCAGAATTCCAGCATATTTGAGGTTGACGGCTTGATAACTAGAGGCCAATGTGAACGTGTGGACGTGTTTGCATTGTGTTTAACGTGTAATTAATTTGCGTGTGCTGGTATTAATGAGTGGAGTGCAAATATCCACTTGTAATCTAGGCCTAAAGTGAAGAAAATATTAGTGTCACTGTCCCTTTAATGAAATATGAGTTATATTCACTCTAGATATCTAGAAATGTGGGAATATGTGCAATTTAAATTTAAAGGGACAGTCTACACTAAAATTGTTATTGTTTAAAAAGATAGATAATGGGGGTAGTTATCAACGTGTCAACTTTCCTGCCTTCGCCGGCCCAATACGCCCGCCTAAGCTCACCTCACATTGCCGCCGCGGACCTGAAAAATTTTGCCTAAGTTATCAAATAAAGCTGTCAAAAAGCCGCGGGGCGATGAGCAGTGGACTGTGAGAGTTATCACTCATCCGATCTCGCTGCTCTTCAGCTTTTTCCCAGCTTTATTGCTAGCCTGTCACTAAGCACTCACACTAACTACACTGTTCTACCCCCTATACCGGCGCCCCCGGAGCCCCCCGCAACTAAAGTTCTTAACCCCTAAACCGCCGCTCCTAGACCCTGCCGCAACTCTGATAAATTTATTAACCCCTAAACTTCCGCTCCTAGACCATGCCGCAACTCTGATAAATGTATTAACCCCTAAACCGCCTCTCCCGGACACCGCTGTCACCTACATTATAACTATTAACCCCTATCCTGCCCCCCCCTACACCGTTGCCACCTATAATAAATTTATTAACCCCTATCCTGCCCCCCACTATACCGCCGCCACTGTAATAAATTTATTAACCCCTAAACCTAAGTCTAACACTAACCCTAACACCCCCCCTAACTTAAATATTAATTAAATAAATCTAAATAATATTTCTATTATGAACTAAAATAATCCTATTTAAAACTAAATACTTACCTTTAAAATAAACCCTAATATAGCTGCAATATAAATAATAATTATATTGTAGCTATCTTAGGATTTATTTTTATTTTACAGGTAACTTTGTATTTATTTTAGCTATTTAGAATAGTTATTAAATAGTTATTAACTATTTAATAACTACCTAGCTAAAATAAATACAAAATTACCTGTAAAATAAATCCTAACCTAAGTTACAATTAAACCTAACACTACATTATCATTAAATAAATTAAATAAATTACCTACAAATAACTACAATTAAATACAATTACATAAACTAACTAAAGTACAAAAAATAAAAAAAATAGGTTACAAACATTTAAAAAATATTACAATTTTAAGCTACTTACACCTTATCTAAGCCCCCTAATACAATAACAAACCCCCCAAAATAAAAAAATGCCCTACCCTATTCTAAATTTAAAAAGTTCAAAGCTCTTTTACCTTACCAGCCCTTAAAAGGGCAATTTGTGGGGCATGCCCCAAAGAATTCAGCTCTTTTGCCTGTAAAAGAAAAATACAACCCCCCAACATTAAAACCCACCACCAACATACCCCTAATCTAACCCAAAACCCCCTTAAAATAACCTAACACTAATCCCTTGAAGATCATCCTACCTTTAGTCGTCTTCACTCAGCCGAGCCACCGATGGAACTGAAGAGGAGACCCGGACCGGCAGAAGTGATCCTCCAAGCGGCGCTGAAGAAATCTTCCATCCGATGAAGTGATCCTCCAAGCGGCGTTGAAAAAATCTTCCATCCGGGCGATGTCATCTTCCAAGAGGCGCTGAAGAAGTCTTCTATCCGGGCGATGTCATCTTCCAAGCCGGGTCTTGAATCTTCATCCCGCCGAAGCGGAACATCCTTCTTTACCGACGGACTACCGACGAATGAAGGCTCCTTTAAGGGACTTCATCCAAGATGGCGTCCCTTCAATTCCGATTGGCTGATAGGATTCTATCAGCCAATTGGAATTAAGGTAGGAAAAATCTGATTGGCTGATTGAATCAGCCAATCAGATTCAAGTTGAATCCAATTGGCTGATCCAATCAGCCAATCAGATTGGGCTCGCATTCTATTGGCTGATTGAAACAGCCAATAGAATGCAAGCTCAATCTGATTGGCTGATTGGATCAGCCAATCAGATTCAACTTGAATCTGATTGGCTGATTCAATCAGCCAATCAGATTTTTTCTACCTTAATTCCGATTGGCTGATAGAATCCTATCAGCCAATCGGAATTGAAGGGACGACATCTTGGATGACGTCCCTTAAAGGAGCCTTCATTTGTCGGTAGTCCGTCGGTAAAGAAGGATGTTCCGCGTCGGCGGGATGAAGATTCAAGACCTGGCTTGGAAGATGACATCGCCCAGATAGTAGACTTCTTCAACGCCTTTTGGAAGATGACATCGCCCGGATGGAAGACTTTTTCAGCGCCGCTTGGAGGATCACTTCATCGGATGGAAGATTTCTTTAGCGCCGCTTGGAGGATCCCTTCTGCCGGTCCGGGTCTCCTCTTCAGTTCCATCGGTGGCTCGGCTGAGTGAAGACGACTAAAGGTAGGATGCTCTTCAGGGGATTAGTGTTAGGTTATTTTAAGGGGGGTTTGGGTTAGATTAGGGGTATGTGGGTGGTAGGTTTTAATGTTGTGGGGGGGTTGTATTTTTCTTTTACAGGCAAAAGAGTTGAATTCTTTGGGGCATGCCCCACAAATGGCCATTTTAAGGGCTGGTAAGGTAAAAGAGCTTTGAACTTTTTTTAATTTAGAATAGGGTAGGGCATTTTTTTATTTTGGGGGGGTTTGTTATTTTATTAGGAGGCTTAGATTAGGTGTAAATAGCTTAAAATTGTAATATTTTTAAAATGCTTGTAACCTATTTTTTTATTTTTTGTAACTTAGCTTTTTTTATTTTTTGTACTTTAGTTAGTTTATGTAATTGTATTTAATTGTAGTTATTTGTAGGTAATTTATTTAATTTATTTATTGATAGTGTAGTTTTAGGTTTAATTGTAACTTAGGTTAGGATTTATTTTACAGGTGATTTTGTATTTATTTTAGCTAGGTAGTTATTAAATAGTTAATAACTATTTAATAACTATTCTAACTAGCTAAAATAAATACAAAGTTACCTGTAAAATAAATATAATTCCTAAAATAGCTACAATGTAATTATTAATTACATTGTAGCTATCTTAGGGTTTATTTTACAGGTAAGTATTTAGTTTTAAATAGGAATAATTTATTAAAGTATAGTGTAGTGTTAAGTGTAATTGTAACTTAGGTTAGTTTTTATTTTACAGGCAATTTTCTCTTTATTTTAGCTAGGTAAGCTATTAAATAGTTAATAACTATTTAATAGTTATTGTGCCTAGTTAAAATAAATTGAAAGATGCCTGTAAAATAAAAATAAATTCTAAGATAGCTACAATATAATTATTATTTATATTGTATCTATCTTAGGGTTTATTTTACAGGTAAGTATTTAGTTTTAAATAGGATTAATTTAGTTCATAATAGAAATATTATTTAGATTTATTTAATTAATATTTAAGTTAGGGGGGTGTTAGGGTTAGTGTTAGACTTAGGTTTAGGGGTTAATAATTTTATTACAGTGGCGGCGGTGTAGTGGGGGGCAGAATAGGGGTTAATAAATGTATTATAGGTGGCGACGGTGTAGGGGGGGCAGATTAGGGGTTAATAAGTTTAATATAGGTTGCGGTGGGCTCTGGGAGCGGTGGTTTAGGGGTTAATATGTATAGAGTAGCTTGTGGTGGGCTCCGGGAGTGGCGGTTTAGGGGTTAATACATTTATTATAGTTGCGGCGGGGTCAGGGAGCGGCAGTTTAGGGGTTAATATGTATAGAGTAGCTTGCGGTGGGCTCCGGGAGCGGCGGTTTAGGGGGTAATAACTTTATTTAGTTGCGGCGGTGTAGGGGAGACAGATTAGTGGTGTTTAGACTCGGGGTACATTTTAGGGTGTTAGGTGTAGACAGTTACCATAGGAATCAATGGGATGTCTGGCAGCAGTTAACTTGTACTTTCGCTATGGTCAGACTCCCATTGATTCCTATGGGATTCGCCGCCTCCAGGGCGGCGGATTGAAAACCAGGTACGCTGGGCCGTAAAAGTGCCGAGCGTACCTGCTAGTTTTTTGATAACTAGCAAAAGTAGTCAGATTGTGCCGAACTTGTGTGCGGAACATCTGGAGTGGCGTAAGAATCGATCTGTGTCGGACTGAGACCGGCGGATCGATGCTTACGTCACAAAATTCTACTTTTGCCGGTCTCTAGCCTTTGATATCTAAGGCGAATCAGCCTCGCCACAAATACACTGCTGAATTCCAGCGTATTTGAGGTTGACGGCTTGATAACTAGGCCTCAATGCCTTTACTATCCGTTCCCCAGCTTTGCACAACCAACATTGATATATTAATATACTTTATAACATTTAAATATCTAACTTTCTGCCTGTTTCTAAGCCACTATAGACAGCCTCTTATCACATGCTTTTGTATTTGCAGGAGACTGCTAGTTTATGTGAGCCATATAGATAACATTGTGTTCACGCCCGAGGAGTTATTTAAGATTTAGCACAACTCAGTATTAACTGCAAGTCAATAGATAAATAAAAAGTCTTCTGATCAGGGGGCTGTCAGAAGATGCTTAGATACAAGGTAATCACAGAGGTAAAAAGTATATTAATATAACTTTGTTGGTTATGCAAAACTAAAGAATGGGTAATAAAGGGATTATCTATCTTTCAAAACAATAAAAATTTCTATTTTAGACTGTCCCTTTAAATTTGTATTTATTGCTCTATAAAAATGGGACTTGCAATGTTGAAGAGTTGGCTTTTTATTTTTAATTCTTATATGAATCATTTTTATTAGATATTGTATATATGAGTGTAACAGCTTATTTTAATGTAGTTATTTTGTGTTTGATGCAACTTTTTATTTAGCCTTAACCCTTTACACAAGGAATTCTGTCACGTTAACCCAACAACTGCAAATTTAGTTTGTGCTCGTGCGTTTGCTTTTACTTTTACTTGTAATATGTTGCCAAGTCACTGCACCGCTTGTAATCTAGCCTTTATTTTGTTACAAATGGCACACTTTGCCAGATGCATAGATTGTTGCAGGAAACAATATGGGCTTGCATTCTTCACATCTCTATTAACTGTGCTGTGAATTTGCTATTCAACAAATAAGTGTACACAAATTCATGCTTAAAGGGACAGTCTACACCAGAATTTTTATTGTTTTAAAAGATAGATAATCCCTTTATTACCCATTCCCCAGTTTTGCATAACCAACACAGTTATAATAATATACTTTTAACCTCTGTGATCATCTAAGCCTCTGCAAACTGCCCCTTTATTTCAGTTCTTTTGACAGACTTGCAGTTTAGCCAATCAGTGCCTGCTCCCAGATAACTTCACGTGCACGAGCACAGCGTTATCTATATGAAACACATTAACTAACACCCTCTAGTGGTGAAAAACTGTTAAAATGCATTCTGAAAAGAGGTGGCCTTCAAGGTCTAAGAAATTAGCATATTAACCTCCTAGGTTAAGATTTCAACTAAGAATACCAAAAGAAGAAAGCAAAATTGGTGATAAAAGTAAATTGGAAAATTGTTTAAAATTACTTGCCCTATCTGAATCATGAAAGTTTATTTTGGCCTAGACTGTCCCTTTAAAAGGACAGTAAAGTCAAAATTAGACATTCATGATTTAGACAGAACATACCATTTTAAACAACTTTTCAATTTACTTGTATTATTTAATTTGCTTCCTTCTCTTTTTAACCTTTGCTGAAAGGTTTATCTATGTAAGCTCAGGGGCAGAAAAGAAAGTTCTAGCTGCTAATAGGTAACTGTATATATATACAGTTATATATATATATATATATATATAAAATGATTGTCATTGGCTCGCCCATGTGTTCCGTTAGAAACTAGAAGTGCATTGCTTCTCCATTTACAACAAATGATACCAAGAGAATGAAGCAAATTTTATAATAGAAGTAAATTGGAAAGTTGTTTAAAATTGAATGTTTTACCTGAATCATTAAATATTTTTGGGGGGTTTCATGTCCCTTTAATCAAGTTACAAAAGATATCCATCTTAGGCAATGAGGCAAAAAAGGCCAAGACAGTGGCACACAATGAAAAAGTGCCTACATGTTCTTTATGGCATCGATTTTACATCTCAGGACCATGCAACAATGAAATATAACAGAAGCAAATGCTTCCCACCTTAGGTTTTGCTCTTATATCCTAGGATAAGCACCTACACACTCGAGGCAACCTTTTGATGCCCATAAAACACAATTTAAACCCTTTTCACCCTTAGGACATTCCATGGAACATCCTAGCCGTTTGGATGTACTGAGGCCATAAATGCTTCCTAAATGGCATATCGGTCCGGAGGGGGTGCCTAGCATCATAGGCATTCCCCTCTGACCCAATCCCATCATTAAAATCACGTGATTGCATGAACGATTTTGTGTTTTCAATTTTTACTTATTTGTTTTTACTTATTTGTTACATCAGAAATTTGTTCAGATGTAGATAAATAATTTCCAGCGGGAAAGGGTTAATATGATGTATAACTGATACATACAACTAGCAACGCTTTCTGCTGCTCTTGTTGCTACAGATGTTATTTTCTTCCAGGAGATTTTATCTTTTTGCCCCAACCAAAAAACAAATATGTGGATATTCATGAACGGAATGTTTAATTCCTATAAGATTTATGTTAAAATTAAATATATTATAATTGCTATTATTATTATTATTATTGTGGTTACACAATAAAGCTATCAAACTTAATGCGAGAAATATGTAAAGCAATGAACTCACAACTCATATTTACTCTGAGCTTCAGACCTTTTTTTTTTTAATCTCAGAGTAATGATCTAAATCTCAAAGTAATAGCAAGCTTCTAGTTACAGGGTCATTGTAGACTAGATTTTTTTAAAATGTATAGTTATGCTTAATTTTAAATAACATTGTTCTGTTTTGTAGACTCCTAGCTAAGCCCCAATGTTTTAGAAGTAGACTTTTGTCTACCTACTCCAGTTTGCTCCTGTTTGTGTAAAGAGTCTTTTCATATGGGGGGGGGAATGCTCTTTTTACTTTCCAGACCATTTCAGTGGGTGTCCCAGACTAACCTTTTCAACAGTGCTAAACTAGGGGCTTCTAAGTAAGTTTTTAAAAGGTTTTATACTGGATTTTTGGATCAGCATCTGTGCATATTATTCTTTATAGTAGTGTCTTTCACATTCAGTTATAGTTGGTGTATACTGTCCCTTTAAGAGATATAACCGAGCTGCAGTGTCATGAACTACACTAGACTTTGACCTAATACTAATAAACAGTAGTTACAGCAACTAATCTTCTGTAGTAGTAGGAATGTTTTTCCAAAATGTACACAAACTATAAATTATTTCTCATTTGCATTCTGAAAGTGATTAAATGATTGATTAGTTTCCTAGTTATCTGATTACTGATAGGTATTGTCAGACTGTGTAATGCAATACAAAGGTCATCCAGTATACAAAATAACCATGTCATTTTTAGAATTATGTCTGTCCCTTGTGCTAGTTTCACATACACTTGAAAGGAAATATTTATGAGACTGGATATCTACATCTCTTACAAAATGGCTGATTATCTGCTATATCACAACAATAGACCTACACGATCTGCTTAAACTAAAAGTAATAAAGAAAAAACATACTTTGTGTCAATACTGAATACATACCTTTCTAAGTAGGAGAAAATATGTGAGTATTTCAGTAATTGGTAGAACAGAAATATTGTCCCCCAAAACATTTCCTGTAGCTGCTAATCAGGCTTGCACAGTGGTTAGGGGGAAATTTATATCATTCCTTCTTCCAAACGGTTTCAGTTAATTAATATTTAATTCTTACTACTAGGGGTTTTTTGTTGGAATAGTTCTGTTCCATAGCTTGTCCACCTGCTCTGAGGCGGCGGACAGAAATCAACCGATCGAATACGATCGGGTTGATTGACACCCCCTGCTAGCGGATGATTGGCCATGAATCTGCAGGGGGCGGCATTGCACCAGCTGTTCACAAGAATTGCTGGTGCAATGATAAATGCTGACAGTGTATGCGGTCAGCATTTATCAATGTGCAGCGGACATGATACGCTATATCGGATCATGTCCACTTGCACCATAGTAAATAGGCCCCAAATCTCAACTGGTTGAGAAACAACGGATTCCAGCCAAAATCACTCAATGTAAATTGTGGAAATGTGCGATTCGTTTCGGATCGATTCGGAAATTCGGCCGAATTCGTAAAATTCGGGATTCAGATTGATTCGAATTTCCGAATTAAAATAGTGCCGAATTTACAGAATAAATCTGAATTAGTTCGGATTTATTCAGATTTATTCGGTAGATTTGGATGGCCATGGATTACACTAGTATTGTACAGTATATTAGGTTATATCACTCTGCTATGGGTTACACCTAATATACAGTACATAATACTAGTCTAATACACAGCACATCCCACCTAACACATACAGAAAATCCGAATTTCCGAACCGAACCTAACCGAATCGAACCGAATCCAGCCAAATTTATTCGAATCCGAATGAAGCCGAACTGATTTGATTTGAATTTTTCCGAATTTGAATCGATCTGAACCGAAATTCTAAAAAATCCAAATCTATCCGAGCCGAACCGAATTTTTTCGCCATGCACATGTCTAGTAAATTGTACACATTATGGAACAACATATACAAGTCTCTAAACCCGACAGGTACCTGTTCCCCAAATTACATATATTATTTTATTAATCTGTTGTTTTAATATAGCCCATTCCACACAAAAATTGACAAAATGCAAACAAAAAATAAATGGAGAAATTCCGGTAATTCCAAAGTGTTTATAAACACCTTTAGTTCTAGAGTTTAGTCCAGGTCCGGGACAGTTCATTGGTTGATAGGGACGACTCATGCAAAAAAAAAAAAAAAGGTGTTTTTTAGCTTATGAATATGTATTTTTCAAAATAAATAATAAATTAAGAAACAATTTATTTAAAATATATATATACAGTATATATATATACAGGGAGTGCAGAATTAGTAGGCAAGTTGAATTTTTGAGGATTAATTTTATTATTGAACAACAACCATGTTCTCAATGAACCCAAAAAACTCATTAATATCAAAGCTGAATAGTTTTGGAAGTAGTTTTTAGTTTGTTTTTAGTTATAGCTATTTTAGGGGGATATCTGTGTGTGCAGGTGACTATTACTGTGCATAATTATTAGGCAACTTAACAAAAAACAAATATATACCCATTTCAATTATTTATTTTTACCAGTGAAACCAATATAACATCTCAACATTCACAAATATACATTTCTGACATTCAAAAACAAAACAAAAACAAATCAGTGACCAATATAGCCACCTTTCTTTGCAAGGACACTCAAAAGCCTGCCATCCATGGATTCTGTCAGTGTTTTGATCTGTTCACCATCAACATTGCGTGCAGCAGCAACCACAGCCTCCCAGACACTGTTCAGAGAGGTGTACTGTTTTCCCTCCTTGTAAATCTCACATTTGATGATGGACCACAGGTTCTCAATGGCCATGTCATTAGATTTTCTTCTTTTATACCCTTTCTTGCCAGCCACGCTGTGGAGTACTTGGGCGTGTGTGATGGAGAATTGTCCTGCATGAAAATCATGTTTTTCTTGAAGGATGCAGACTTCTTCCTGTACCACTGCTTGAAGAAGGTGTCTTCCAGAAACTGGCAGTAGGACTGGGAGTTGAGCTTGACTCCATCCTCAACCCGAAAAGGCCCCACAAGCTCATCTTTGATGATACCAGCCCAAAACAGTACTCCACCTCCACCTTGCTGGCGTCTGAGTTGGACTGGAGCTCTCTGCCCTTTACCAATCCAGCCACGGGCCCATCCATCTGGCCCATCAAGACTCACTCTCATTTCATCAGTCCATAAAACCTTAGAAAAATTAGTCTTGAGATATTTCTTGGCCCAGTCTTGACGTTTCAGCTTGTGTGTCTTGTTCAGTGGTGGTCGTCTTTCAGCCTTTCTTACCTTGGCCATGTCTCTGAGTATTGCACACCTTGTGCTTTTGGGCACTCCAGTGATGTTGCAGCTCTGAAATATGGCCAAACTGGTGGCAAGTGGCATCTTGGCAGCTGCACGCTTGACTTTTCTCAGTTCATGGGCAGTTATTTTGCGCCTTGGTTTCTCCACACGCTTCTTGCGACCCTGTTGACTATTTTGAATGAAACGCTTGATTGTTCGATGATCACACTTCAGAAGCTTTGCAATTTTAAGAGTGCTGCATCCCTCTGCAAGATATCTCACTATTTTTGACTTTTCTGAGCCTGTCAAGTCCTTCTTTTGACCCATTTTGCCAAAGGAAAGGAAGTTGCCTAATAATTATGCACACCTGATATAGGGTGTTGATGTCATTAGACCACACCCCTTCTCATTACAGAGATGCACATCACCTAATATGCTTAATTGGTAGTAGGCTTTCGAGCCTATACAGCTTGGAGTAAGACAACATGCATAAAGAGGATGATGTGGTCAAAATACTCATTTGCCTAATAATTCTGCACTCCCTGTATATATATATATATATATATATATATTTATTTATTTTTATTTTTTTGGACAGAACATATTATATTTTTTATTAAAATAAAGTTTTGAAGATAGCAAGACAATACACACACCAATATTTGGTATATTATGCATCTAAATATTTGTGGATTCATTATAATATCAGCAGTAAATTTATATATATATTTATAGAAAAAAAAGAAGCTGAAATGTGTTCTTAATTTTTGTGCACTAATGGGTCACCATATGGGTAAATCGCATCTGCATATTGCTGCAATGCATATACTTATGTCATTATTCTTAATGCCTAGCCTAATGCCTAGGAAAAAGTTATTAACCACTGATGTGCTATCTTCATTGTAATTCAAGAAGTAAACGTGTTATCTATCATGTATATTTATTCTTATGTTTGTAGATATAGAGAGGATCACATTTATTTAAATTTGCAATCGTAAATCATAAAAACCCACAAACATTTTATAACCAGTATTTTATCAGGAAATAATTTGCACATATTGTTAGTCCTTAGTATATACAGTATATATATATATATATATATATATATATATATATATATATATATGATTTGTGACTTATTTTATTTCTGGAAATAGCAGGGGTTTTTTTTGGTTTTATTTCTCCCCTCAATAGAGACCTTTTTGGGCAGCTTATTTAGATCAAATTCAATTTTACACTTTTTTGATGTCAGTGTCACACAATTGATTGATTTTCTGCATCTTCATTCAACATATGACAGCGTCTTGAGTGTCTCTATATAATAGACACCCTTTGTGTGCCAGCAGTTTTTTTACTAATGGCAAGTTGAGTCCTTGTGGTATTACATACAGACGATGTCATTATACACAGGACTGCATACACATTTCCGCAGAGAGAAAAAGCACTGCGTCTTTAAGATGGATTTACTCCCTCCAGGACATATAGTCGAACACAGTAAATAAATGAAATAGTGGAAGTCAGTAGGGATTAACCAGTGTGTATCATAATGATGATAAATGAAGACTGCAGTGACCATAGGACTGCAACGTCCAGGAAATGTATGCTAATGAAGACACATTCTATGGAGCTCTGACAAATATTTGCAGAATTCTCAGAAACATTTTCCATTGTTAATGTATTTTTCAGTTATAGGAAGAAAGGCTTGGCTCACTCTGTGGATTAGATATATGCTATACAGTGCATAAGGTTATAGGGCCATTTCCTTTATTCTTTGTATAGGTAAATTACCATTTTCCCTTACATTTTAATGAATCTGCTATGTTTTTATTACACAACTAATATAAGATGATTTTGTAGATATTGTAACAAAAATTTAAAGGGACAGTCTAATCCCTTTATTACCCATCCCCCAGTTGTGCATAACCAACACAGTTATATTAATAGACGTTTTACCTCTGTGATTAACTTGTATCTAAGCTTTTGCAGACTTCCACCTTATTTCAGTTCTTTTGACAGACTTGCATTTTAGCTAATCAGTGCTGATTCATGAATAACTCCAAGGGATTGAACACAATGTCATCTATATGACACACATGAAATAGTGCTGTCTAGCTGTGAAAAACTGTCAAATGTATTCAGATAAGATGCAGCCTTCAAGGGCTTAGAAATTAACATATGAGCCTACCTAGGTTTAGCTTTAGACAAAGAATACCAAGAGAACAAAGCAAATTTGATGATAAAAGGGAATTGGAAAGTTGTTTAAAATTGCATGCCCTATCTGAATCATGAACATTTTAATTTGGACTTCACTGTCACTTTAACCTCATGCGAAGAGTACATATATTGCTTACTTGTTTTTATGAAGAAAAAATGGTTCTGGGAATGAAGAACTGAGAGGATTTGTACATTACTCTTAAACAGGTTTATGCATTTATAAGTTGAGTGGTAGTTAGCATTTTAATTTCCTTCATAAATATATACAGAGGTCTGATCAAAACCATTTTCCTTTCTCAAATATTGAGCTATTTCCTTTTCATAGTCCTTCAGTTTGAGAGCTTTCTTAGAACATCTCAGGCCTATTGCAGATATTCATTTTCTTTATGCAGTATTCCAGCATCAGCAGGTCTGTTTTAAAGGGTCAATAGCTTCAGACTGTATAACTGCTTACTCTATGTTCCACACACACATTGGATTCGGACCACAATGTCTAATTTTTTTAAAAGATATATTTTTTAATATATTAAATGTCATCTTACTTTTTGCACTGTAACCATTTATATTTTATAAATTGATCTTTTATAAACTCATGATTGAAAACACCTATTCCTTATATAAATTGTTTGTTGCTCTAATGAAATCTGTGTTTATATGATTTATATACAATGATTAAATTGTATGTATAATTCAGTGTCATATAGACAGCTTTATCTATTTCTTTTATACCGAATAATGATGAGGATGCAGAGCTTGACTAATTTCTTTTGATCAATGCATCTTATGAAGAACGAAATGCGTGATGGCAAAATTTGGCATGACCTCTAATATATACAGTGTTGGAAGCATCAATCGCTTCCCGTGAACGTAGGATTTTGGGCATGAGCATAAATGAGAAAAAAGGTAAATGGAAGTAGATGATGTCATTGTGCGCGTGTTCATTAATCTGGTACATAGCGCAACAGATATCATCACAATAGGTTGATCTCTAATTCTTAAAAAAAGAAGAATCGGAAAAAATAGCGGCGGTTCGGTAGGCGGACAGTGAACACACAAGGGGTTAAAGTTTTTTAGATCAAATATATAGTCTAAAAATACAGTTTTTTAACAATTGATGAAAGAAACAGGTTGAATACAGGTTGCATGTGTAATTTTAAGTTTAAAATGTCGGAGTATACTGTCCCTTTAAGAGATGGGTGAACCAGTCAGCTGCCTGGGGAGCCAGGGGCACTGCTGGACAGAACGCTGCTAGAGCTGGAAGCAGAGATGTTGCAGGTAAACCATTTTTTTTCTCTTCAGTATTCTACAATGCACCTGCACCCAAATAAGCTGTAGGCAATGTCCCACCAATCCCTCAGCATTCCCTGTCCTCAGGTCCCCTGCAATCTGACTGGACCTTCATGTGGGAACTACTATTCCCTGCATGCTACTCAGCTGTACTACAGAAGTTGTGCACTGTACTGGTTGTAGAGGTAAGCACTGCACTTGGCTGGAATAGAATAGCCAATTGGCTTCTCAGGTACAGGATGCCTTTTTCATTATGTAACCCCTTGTAAGGACTAGCACTTACCTCTTCTATCAGTATCCTTATCTCATTAATTCTGCTAAGAGGCTACCGTTGGCAACTGAGGTTTTTGTATCTTATGGTTTATGCTGTCTTTACAATCTGAATCACGCTGTTTGGGGTGGAATGCCTGGATTTTGAAGTAGTTTTGCTTAACCCATAAACTTCTGCAAAGCTAAATGCAGACCATGGCATATGGCTAATTTACTGAGCTTAGAGAGACATGCTTAATTCCACCTTATTTAGAAATTTAGTTTGAGAGATTTCCTTTACATTTTACTATCTTGTTTTATTCCTACAATCTATAAGAATCACAGCTTTATCTACCCGATTTATAATTAGCGCTATCTGTTGCTCTTTTATCTATTATTTCATCATTATTAAGCTTTTGATACTAGTGTACATATTTCATCAGTGGTCCAATAGTGACCCTCTATATCATAAATAGTTTACATTCACCCAATCTGGTGAATACCTTAGCGGAATAAATCCGCTGCTTTGTATTCACTTCCACAAGATGTCATAATATAAATACTTAAAATAGAGTCAAATAAACCTTTTTGGCATAGGATATACAGACTGCTAGATTGAATGTTAAATATAGTCAGACCCTCAATCATAAATAGGGACTTTATCTAACTTTACTAATTTGCTTTATACTGTAGAAAATAAGGGGGTAATAGCCCGATTTCAATACAAATATTCCAACCAGTCTTAATCTAAAGATTTATGACTCGTGCATTGTAATGAACCAATAGTTACAACTTGTTATCATTCCCCTCATTTACAAATAAACGGCTAGATTTAGAGTTCTGCGGCCAAAGGGGTGCTTTAGCTACGCTAGCTTTTTTTCTCTCGCACCTTTTAAATACCGCTGGTATTTAGAGTTCACAGAAGGGCTGCGTTAGGCTCCAAAAAGGGAGCGTATAGCATATTTACCGCCACTGCAACTCTAGATACCAGCGTTGCTTACAGACGCGGCCAGCTTCAAAAACGTGCTCGTGCGCGATTCCCCCATAGGAAACAATGGGGCTGTTTGAGCTGAAAAAAAACACCTGCAAAAAAGCAGCGTTCAGCTCCTAACGCAGCTACATTGTTTCCTATAGGGAAACACTTCCTAATTCTGCACCTAACACCCTAACATGTACCCTGAGTCTAAACACCCCTAACCTTACACTTATTAACCCCTAATTTGCCGCCCCCGCTATCGCTGACCCCTGCATATTATTATTAACCCCTAATCTGCCGCTCCGTACACTGCCGCCAGCTACGTTATCCCTATGTACCCCTAATCTGCTGCCCCTAACACCGCCGACCCCTATATTATATTTATTAACCCCTAATCTGCCACCCCCAAGGTCGCCTCCACCTACCTACAATAATTAACCCCTAATCTGCCGATCGGAGCTCACCGCTACTATAATAAATTTATTAACCCCTAATCTGCCTCACTCCCGCTTCAATAACCCTATAATAAATAGTATTAACCCCTAATCTGCTCTCCCTAACATCGCCGACACCTAACTTCAAGTATTAACCCCTAATCTGCCGGCCGGAGCTCACCGCTACTCTACTAAATTTTTTAACCCCTAAAGCTAAGTCTAACCCTAACCCTAACACCCCCCTAAGTTAAATATAATTTTTATCTAACAAAATAAATTAACTCCTATTAAATAAATGATTCCTATTTAAATCTAAATACTTACTTGTAAAATAAACCCTAATATAGCTACAATATAAATTATAATTATATTGTAGCTAATTTAGGATTAATATTTATTTTACAGGCAACTTTGTATTTATTTTAACCAGGTACAATAGCTATTAAATAGTTAATAACTATTTAATAGTTACCTAGTTAAAATAATTACAAAATGACCTGTAAAATAAATCCTAACCTAAGTTACAATTAAACCTAACACTACACTATCAATAAATAAATTAAATAAAATACCTACAATTATCTACAATTAAACCTAACACTACACTATCAATAAATTAATTAAATACAATACCTACAAATAAATACAATGAAATAAACTAACTAAAGTACAAAAAATAAAAAAGAACTAAGTTACAAATATAAAAAAATATTTACAAACATTAGAAAAATATTACAACAATTTTAAACTAATTACACCTACTCTAAGCCCCCTAATAAAATAACAAAGCCCCCCAAAATAAAAAAATGCCCTACCCTATTCTAAAATTAAAATAGAAAAGCTCTTTTACCTTACCAGTCCTGAAAAGGGCTCTTTGCGGGGCATGCCCCAAATAATTCAGCTCTTTTGCCTGTAAAAAAAAACATACAATACCCCCCCAACATTACAACCCACCACCCACATACCCCTAATCTAACCCAAACCCCCCTTAAATAAACCTAACACTAAGCCCATGAAGATCTCTCTACCTTGTCTTCACCTCACCGGGTTCAGCGATCGGTCCAGAAGAGGGTCCGAAGTCTTGATCCAAGTGGCAGCTGAAGAACTCCATCATCGGGCTGAAGTCGGAAGTCCATCATCGGGATGAAGTCTTCTATCAAGCGGCATCTTCAATCTTCTTTCTTCCGGAGCGGAGTGGAGCCATCTTCTTCCCAGCCGACGTGGATCCATCCTCTTCAACCAATGCCTACTCGCCGAATGACGGTTCCTTTAAATGACGTCATCCAAGATGGCGTCCCTCGAATTCCGATTGGCTGATAGGATTCTATCAGCCAATCGGAATTAAGGTAGGTATATTCTGATTGGCTGATGGAATCAGCCAATCAGATTCAAGTTCAATCCGATTGGCTGATCCAATCAGCCAATCAGATTGAGCTTGCATTCTATTGGCTGTTCCGATCAGCCAATAGAATGTGAGCTCAATCTGATTGGCTGATTGGATCAGCCAATCGGATTGAACTTGAATCTGATTGGCTGATTTCATCAGCCAATCAGAATATTCCTACCTTAATTCCGATTGGCTGATAGAATCCTATCAGCCAATCGGAATTCGAGGGACGCCATCTTGGATGACATCATTTAAAGGAATCGTCATTCGGCGAGTAGGCGTCGGTTGAAGAGGATGGGTCCGCTTCGGCTGGGAAGAAGATGGCTCCGCTCCGCTCCAGAAGAAAGAAGATTGAAGATGCCGCTTGATAGAAGACTTCATCCCGATGATGGAGTTCTTCAGCCGCCGCTTGGATCAAGACTTCGGACCCTCTTCTGGACCGATCGCTGAACCCGGTGAGTTGAAGACAAGGTAGGGAGATCTTCAGGGGCTTAGTGTTAGGTTTATTTAAGGGGGATTTGGGTTAGATTAGGGGTATGTGGGTGGTGGGTTGTAATGTTGGGGGGGTATTGTATGGGATTTTTTTTACAGGCAAAAGAGCTGAATTATTTGGGGCATGCCCCGCAAAGGGCCCTTTTCAGGGCTGGTAAGATAAAAGAGCTTTTCTATTTTAATTTTAGAATAGGGTAGGGCATTTTTTTATTTTGGGGGGCTTTGTTATTTTATTAGGGGGCTTAGAGTAGGTGTAATTAGTTTAAAATTGTTGTAATATTTTTCTAATGTTTGTAAATATTTTTTTATTTTTTGTAACTTAGTTCTTTTTTTATTTTTTGCACTTTAGTTAGTTTATTTCATTGTATTTATTTGTAGGTATTGTATTTAATTAATTTATTGATAGTGTAGTGTTAGGTTTAATTGTAGATAATTGTAGGTATTTTATTGAATTTATTTATTGATATTGTAGTGTTAGGTTTAATTGTAACTTAGGTTAGGATTTATTTTACAGGTAATTTTGTAATTATTTTAACTAGGTAACTATTAAATAGTTATTAACTATTTAATAGCTATTGTACCTGGTTAAAATAATTACAAAGTTGCCTGTAAAATAAATATTAATCCTAAAATAGCTACAATATCATTATAATTTATATTGTAGCTATATTAGGGTTTATTTTACAAGTAAGTATTTAGATTTAAATAGGAATAATTTATTTAATAAGAGTTAATTTATTTCGTTAGATAAAAATTATATTTAACTTAGGGGGGTGTTAGGGTTAGGGTTAGACTTAGCTTTAGGGGTTAAAAAATATAGTAGAGTAGCGGTGAGCTCCGGTCGGCAGATTAGGGGTTAATACTTGAAGTTAGGTGTCGGCGATGTTAGGGAGAGCAGATTAGGGGTTAATACTATTTATTATAGGGTTATTGAGGCGGGAGTGAGGCGGATTAGGGGTTAATTATTGTAGGTAGGTGGAGGCAACGTTGGGGGTGGCAGATTAGAGGTTAATAAATATAATATAGGGGTCGGCGGTGTTAGGGACAGCAGATTAGGGGTACATAGGGATAACGTAGGTGGCCGCGGTGTACGGAGCGGCAGATTAGGGGTTAAAAAAATTTAATATAGTTGCGGCGATGTGGGGGGACCTCGGTTTAGGGGTACATAGGTAGTTTATGGGTGTTAGTGTACTTTAGAGCACAGTAGTTAAGAGCTTTATAAACCAGCGTTAGCCCAGAAAGCTCTTAACTACTGACTTTTTTCTGCGGCTGGAGTTTTGTCGTTAGATTTCTAACGCTCACTTCAGCCACGACTCTAAATACCGGCGTTAGAAAGATCCCATTGAAAAGATAGGATACGCAAATGGCGTAGGGGGATCTGCGGTATGGAAAAGTCACGGCTGCAAAGTGAGCGTTAGACCCTTTCCTGACTGACTCCAAATACCAGCGGGCGGTAAAAACCAGCGTTAGGACCCTCTAACGCTGGTTTTGACGGCTACCGCCCAACTCTAAATTTAGGCCAAAGTCTCTTCTTCAATTCGCATACATTCTTATCAGATATCATTCTATTAGAACTACTTCATTAGGGAGTAATGCTTACTTTTGTAACCCTAGAAAATTAGGTATCATGTTATTTTTTATGCATATTAAGATCTTTCTCGATAGTCACGGTTAACTGCTTAATATTAACTTCTAGGACTATTATGTTTGATAATAGTTATGCTAACTATGAGGCTATTAGTATATTTTATCTTTTGTCTCTTATCTATTTTGCATTATGTCATCTCCCCATTGAACTGCAGATGTATATTGAAATTACTATGTATGCTGTCATGCAATGAATGTTGTAACGCTAAATACCTTAATAAAAAACTTTGATTTAAAAAACAAACAAACAGTAATCACATTCACTTGAGCACAATTTCATTTAAGGTGCATCAGGATAGCGCAACTTCAGAGCTCTGGTTAACTATTACACTCAACAACAAAATTGCACAAAACACACCAAAGTTAAATTTAAAAGTACAGTGACAGTCATAATAACACTGTCTAATAAAAATTATATAAAAAAATAAATAAATATTGCATTAAAAGGTAAAAGGTCTCAAAGATATAAGATCTCAGATGTTAGGAAAAAAGAAGGCATGAAAAGGGCTTTAACATAGAGCTACATACAAATACATGTCTAAATATGTATATGAATGTGTAAAAAAAAAAAAAAATATATATATATATATATATATATGTAAATACACACAAACAGTCTCATGGAACCTCATGCTCAGCAACTGGGTATGGAGATCCCCAAAGCAGGCAAATCAAGCAGGGATTTGTATCCAAATAAGCTTTTATTCAACAAATAGAAAGCCTTTTCCAAACGTTTCAGCTCCCACTGGAGCCTTTCTCAATGGAGGCCGTGCAGACAGTGGGAGCCTGCACCAGGGTGTTTACAGGATGCTGTGTACTGTTTCTCTCTACATTTATATATATATATATATATATATATATATATATATATATATATATATATATATATATATATATATATCAGAAGAGAGAGAACAGCTCATCACAAAAATTATCAAGTTACCCATAGGTCAGCGGAGTAGGAAAACCTAAATGTCACTGCCTCCCTGTGCATGGAAAATTCCAAAGTTAAATTGCAAAGAAGACCAAATAGGGATTCTTGACCAGCACTAGTGTATAGAAGAAAAATTATTACACTTAGGGCAAAAGAATCCCAACGAGAATCCAGGTATGCTCATAAAGAAAACAGAAAAACATTTAATATACACAAAATATGCATAAAATGATACAATAAGTGGCAAACTATCAAAAGTTGAGAGTCCCAGATAGTATTAGGATCACTAGTGAAATAAGAATCCTAAAATTCGTACCTGAGGGTCACAAAGTCCTATTTCAATATATTAAAAGTTCATAGGAAAAGTAAGGGCGAACAAATGCCAAGATATGACCCCATAAGTTGGACCAAAGTCTCCGCAAACTGAGTGTAGATTATCAACAGAACATAATCCTGGGAACAAAAACCGGTTTTCAGGACAAAAGTATTATCCACCTCTTGTTATAAAAGTTCAGCTATAGGCTGTATATTCACAGGGACAGCTCTCCTAAGAAATTGCTTAGGGCTGATGCAGATCCGTGTTTCCCTCAGACTGTAAGTAATTTGTCAGGGAGACCAGCATCATCAGCAAACTGTTATAATGCGGCGGTACCTCTTTCTTTGACATCCACACACTTCCAGGTATGTGTTCTGTGGCTCACAAGGCACTTTGTGGTACTCCACACCTTTTCCAGTCTTTCATTAGGTTGCGGATACAAGCGGGTATGGTTATCCTGGGGCTCAAAACTAAGATGGACAGCTGTATCCCCTCCAACAAACAAACAGCTACGTGTGTTTCACCCGTAAGTAGGTGGACCTCTTCCGGCTGAGTTGTGATTTGTTGCAGACATCATCCATCTTAAATCTGCCTTTAAACTCCTCCTCTTTTGTCTTTTGGAAATTAACTAGTGGGTTTTTAGAGCAAATAGGTTATTAATACATTTTAGCCTAGACGTACATTAGGGTTCTAATATTTAACCTCAACCTATTCTGCTATAAAAATGGGGCAAAGTTAATTTCCTTATTGAGGCCTGAAGGTTTTAGTGATTTTAAATTAAAGATCCATTTGCATTCCATTTGGAGCAATCTCTGATCCAAATGTCCACCTCTTCCTTGCATGTTTATTGGTTTCAGACCTCTAAAGTGCAGCAGTTTTTATTACTGTCATGGAACTCTAAAAAGTGTCTAGCTATTGCACTTGATTTGCTATTAATAATTGTTATATTTCTTGTGTTTTTTAATACGCTCCCTAAGTACCCTATAGGTTTTCCCTATATAGTACATTGGGCAGTTGCAAAATAGCATATATACCACACCTTGGCTGCCACAAGATATGTGGCCTTTTATTTTATGTCTTGTCCCATATTTTTATCAGTGAAATTGTTCTCTGTTGCCATGTTTTGACAAATTAAGCAGTGGCTGCATTTATAATTGCTGCTTTTATCTCTCCATTTATCTAGCCAAGTGGCTTTTGGTTTTGAATTGAAGTGGCTCATCACTAAATTATCTTTCAAATGAGGAGCTTTCCTTGGAGTCATAGATGGTCCTACTCCCACTATTTCGGGAACAGATGGTTCTGCTTGGAGGATATGCCAATGTTTTTCCAAAATGTGCCTAGTCTCTTTCCATTTGTTATGATAAGTTGTTATGAATCTGATGGTGTCTGTATCTGATGTTTTTGTATTCTTACTTCCATACAACAGGGCTTCCCGTGTTTTACTCTTGGATTTATTAAATGCTTTTTTAGGGTATCCTCTTTTTTTAAGTCTCTCTCTTAGATCCCTGGATTCCAGATTAAATTGTGTTTTATCCAAACAATTTCTTTTTAATTGTAAATACTGGCCATAGGGAATATTACTGATTAAATTTTGAGGGTGGTGACTATTGTATGAGAGTAAGGTATTACCCGCTGTGGGTTTTCTATGTGTGATTGTCTCTAATATATTTGCAGTTCTTCTGATATTCAGATCCAGAAAGGTTATGTTTTCTGTACTATGGGAAAATATTAATTTTAGGTTCCAATTATTGGTGTTCAAGTTATTTGTAAATTGTTTAAATTTGTCCAACGAATCTTCACAAATTAGAAATATATTGTCTGAATCTTAGCCAGAGTGTTATAAAATTCTCTATTAAATTCACAGTCCAAAATACAATTCTGTTCCCATCTTCCCAAGTACAGACAAGCATATGTAAGGGCACAACAAGTCCCGATTGCAGTCCCCAGTATTTGTGCATAACATTTTCCATTGAACATAAAGTAAATGTGCTCTAAAATAAAGGTTAATAATTCCAGCACAAAATTAGTATGTTTCTCATAAAGATTGCCTCTCTGTTCTAGAAAATATTTGCACGCCTCAATACCCAATTTATGAGGCATTGAAGAGTATAAAGACTCCACATCAATTGCCACTAGTAGTGTATTATCATTTACAGAAATATCATCTAATTGTTTAAGTACATCAATGGTGTCCTTAGTGTAAAATGGAAGATTTAATAGAAATGGCCTGAGGCAAAAGTCCACATACTGAGACATTTTCTCAGTAAGTGAACCTAGACCAGAAACTATGGGTCTACCGGGTGGTGGAATTTTTCCTTTATGTAGCTTTGGTACTGTGTAGAAGGTAGGTATAATTGGAAACTTCACTTTTAGAAATTCAAATTCATTTTTATTTATTATATTATCTTCCAGGGCTTTGGAGAGTATTGTGGATAATATGTCACCGTATATTTCTGTGGTGTCAGATCTAGGTTGTTTATACTGATTTTTATCCTTAAGTTGTCTTGTACATTCTTCTACATACTCATTGGTGTTCAAAATCACCTCATTACCCCCCTTGTCTGATGGCTTTATCGTTATGGATGGATCTTCTCTTAGGTCCCTTATTGCTTGCCTTTGGGCTTTACACAGGTTATCCACAAACCCACTATTTATATCTAGAAGGTTAATATCTTTTTCAACCATTTTTACAAAGTTATGTACCATAGGTGTTGTAGAGAGAACAGGCATATATTGCGATTTTGATTTTAAGTTGCTGAAACTTATTTTATTAGATGCTTCATTCTCAATATCTGTTATGTTTTAATTAGATGTACTTTCTTTCACTAAGGATTCTAGACTTCTTAATGATTGAATTTCATGCATATTCCATGCTTTTTTTAGAATTATATTTCTAGCAAAGTGGTTTAGATCTTTAACTAATGTGAATTTATCACATTTAGCTGTAGGAGCAAAAGTGAGGCCTTTATTCAGAGTTTCTATGTGTGCTGTAGTTAAGTTTTTAGTAGATAGGTTCACTACATTTACTTGTTCTTTTTCTCTTTCTGCTGATGTCTGGTTTGGTAATGTCTCCTGCCTCTCTGATTTTCTGGATTTCCTCCCCCTTCTCCTTTTGGGGTTGATCTTGGGTCTAAAAATCCTTTCTTCTTTGTCCCTATGGGTTTGATTTGTTTTTTATTGTTCATCTCTACTTGAAGTCTCAGCTTCTGAGCTACTTGAGAACCCTAAGGTATAATCATATACTTTATTATCATTATAATCAGACCAGTCTCTCTGGAATTTTCTTTTCTTCCTAAATTTAATGGAGTCTTGTATGGTTAATTTTAGCTCATTTTGTGTTTTAGTTAATCTCAATTTATTCTCTGCTACCATTAGTCTCATCCATTTCTCTGAACATTCACTAGCATATTGTTCCCACTTAGTTTGGAAATTTTCTAGGAGTGAGTTGTTTAAATTTGAACCTGGTTCTTTTTTTATCCTTAATCCCCTCGGAATCATTTTAAATTCTAAATATTTATTTAAGATGGAAATTTCCAATTTTAGTCTTTGTTCCTTTAGCAGTTTCTTTTTATAGTCTTTAAACATTTTATATATGTTGGAATTATCTGCTACTCTGGTGGCTTTATTCCCTCCTTGTGTAGGTATAGTGAAAGTTTCATCTACATAAAAAATACATTCATTTTCATTTAATTCAGCCATGTGAAAAAATATAATAATAAACACATTATATGCATACCAATGGATCCTCAAAAGTAACCTTCTACCCTAATATACTAGTGTGTGCACGGTTACAGAAAAATTAGATTATAAAAAGTACCAGCACTCCACAAAAATGATCAAATTACCCATAAGTCGGCGGAGTAGGAAAACCTAAATGTCACGGAGATTCCAAAGTTAAATTGCAAAGAAGAAAAGACCAAATAGCGATTCTTGACCAGCAATAGGGTATAGAAGAAAAATTATTACACTTAGGGCAAAAGAATCACAACGAGAATCCAGGTATGCTCATAAAGAAAAAAGGTAAAAAAGAAAAACATTTAATATACACAAAATTATACAATAAGTGGCAAACTAACAAAAGTTGAGAGTCCCAGATAGTATTTGGATCACTAGTAAAATAAGGATCCTAAAATTCGTACCCATAGAGACCTCTAACTGAGGGTCACTATTAATGAAATAGTGACACATTTATTTTCAAGTTTAAATACCTAACCTAATTCTTTGCATATAGGTCCCACATGTTTCATAGAGACTATAGGATAGTTCCAATGCAGTCATAATGGAGCCACAATAATACATTTTAGTGAGAGCACATTTCACATAGTGGCTGCATTTTAGAAACCTAGCTAAGTTCACTCTTCTATTATAGTCTTAATAATGAATGCTCAATTATGATTTAGATTGGTTAAAAATATGAACACATGAACACATATAAATAATGTCTACTGAGATAATTATTTGGTTAGAACCCTGAAGGAGAACTACCATGACAGACAAAGGACACTGGACTCCCAGACTTCATGTAAAGATTGGCATTTATGTATTTGGATTATATATTTTTTATATGATATATGTGTGTTGAATGGGTTTTGATGATGGTGTTGCAAGCTGAGGGGTGAGATTTAGTAGCAGGGGTTGTAATAGGTGCAATATGTTAGAAGGCTGTTGAGTGTTTTTTGATGGGAGTGATAACAGTGGAAAAACTTTGCCAGACATTTTATTTATTTTCTTTCAGTCAGAGTATAACATTTTTAAAAATTTTCTTATTTACTTCTATTGTGAAATGTTCTTCTTTTTTGTTATCCTTTGTTGAAAAGTAGGAAGGTAAGTTCAGGAGTGTGCACGTGTCTGCAGTATTATATGGCAGCAGTTTTGCAATAATGTTATACATTAGCAAGAGCACTAGACGGCAGCACTATTTCCTGTCATGTAGTGCTCCAGACATGTGCACACTACCTATCTAGATATCTCTTCAACAAAGAACAACAAGAGTACAAAACAAATTTGGTAATAGAAGTAAATTCAAAACTTTTTTAAAATTGTATTCTCGGAATCATGAAATTATTATTTTTTGTCCCTTGGGGATAAGGGGTTATTTTTATTTGTTGAATTTGTAGTCAGGGGAAACACTGGTGTAGAGATCAGGTCAGTGGTGGTTAGTGAAGGACCAGGTGAGCAATTGTTATGGTTAAACTGTGTCAGGAAAATCATACAATGTGGGTGATTATTTCATTTTGATTGTCTGCAGCAGGCTTTATTTACCCAACATCATTAACCCTTTGAGTGCTAAGCACTTTCCCACCTGGGTGCTAAGCTGATTTAAGTTTTTTTTATTTTTTTAAATATATTTTTTTTGTAACTTTTTTATTATTTTTTTCAGATCCCCACCATTAGAAAGGTTAGGCTATTACCTTTCCAACGGTGGGTCTTGGGGGTCTGTAGCTGCTTATATGCCTGAGATGCAGGTTTCTAAGCAGCATGCCCCCTTTCCCTATTCTTGTCATTGTCATTTTTCAATAAAGTTGGGCGGTGACGTCATCATGTCATTGCACATGATATCACCGTGCAAAACGTGCAGCCCCGGTGATGCCTGTCACTATACAGGCCCGATCACCGGGGTAGGAGAGGGTGGGAGCCCCCAGATGTCCCTCAGGATGGGAGAGTGCTAGCGTCGGCTCTGAGCCGTCGTTAGCACCTGAGTGGGAAACTCTGTGACGTCTCAGAGCCGTCGTTAGCACTCAAGGGGTTAAACTAAACAAAGGTATTTACCCTGAATCCTTTTACCAAAACCAATCATGTGGGCTTCAAACCAAGATCAATCTTTTACCCCACTAAAGAGAGGGGTCCTTTTCTGGAAGCCTTTTATCGACGGGTTGAAGAAGACCTAATACAATTGTCTAAGTACCACAATGCAGACCCCCAAATCTCACTCAGATACAGAGATTTGCTCTAGAGAAACTGAGGAAGAGAGAGGAAATAGTCATTCGTCAGGCTGATAAGGGTGGCAGCATTGTGGTACTGTACAAATCAGCTTACATTAAGGAGGCAGAAAGGCAAATCTTTGACACAGAAGTTTATATTACACTATCAAGGGATCCCACCAAGACTTTTAAACTACAACTTTCAGATATACTGGACGATGGACTGCATGAGGGGATTTTGGATCAAGATACATTTGACTACATTTATGTCACAACACCAGTCATTACAATTTTTCACCACCTCCCCAAGGTACAAAAATCCTTGGAGGAGGTGAGAGGGAGGCCTATAGTTTCAGGCATAGGCTCGCTTTTTGAAAGAATTTATGGTTGGGTGGAATCTCTCCTGCAGCCCATTGTCCACCAGTTACCTTCATATTTGAAGGATACTACACATTTGCTCAATAATTTAGAGTGAATAGTCTGGAATACTGACTGGATCACGGTTGATGTGGTGGGGCTTTATTCATGTATCCCGCATGAATATGGCTTGGAAGCCATTAAGGTCTCACTAACTTAAATACTATTTGTTGAGAGTTTTGGAATTTATTTTAATTCATTATTTTTTTAAATTTGTGGAGTCTTTCTCCATAGACGTGGGACCGCAATGGGTGCAAAATTTGCCCCCGCCTATGCGAATCTTTTCATGGGCTGGTGGGAGAGGTCCCATGTCTTTGGAGATAGGGATCCACACAGGAGCAAGATTCAGTCATACAAGAGATACATTGATGACTTTCTCTTTGTGTGGACAGGAACAGAATCAGAGGCTGAAGCCTTTATCACTTACCTCAATATTAATGACCTCAATCTTCAATTCACATCAAGTTATGACAAAGTAAAGGTACCTTACCTTGATATTTATCTGATAGGTAATCCTTACAATCTTAGAGTGGAGACCACATTATATAGAAAGCCCATCACGTCTAACACGATTCTGCATCCCAGATCGAGCCATCCCAAACATACTGGTTTTGGGGTAGCCAAAGGCCAATTTATACGGCTCAAGAGAAACTGTTCACTAGACAATGATTTCCAGAAGAAGCAAATATCCTTAAGAAACAACTTCAGGATAGAGATTATCACTCCAAAATAATTAAGAGAGCTAAGTGTAAAGAATGGATAGGAAGACAATACTTCAACAAACTAAGTTTTATCCAAACAGTAACTTTGACAGCCTGAAACCAAGTTTCATTACTACCTTTAGTCCTCCGTTTTCTTAAATTTGTAGTATCATAGACAAACACCTTTCCGTTTTGACAGGAGAAGATAGTCTCAAAAACTTGGTCTCCGAAGGCTGCAACTAAAAAGGCTTCACTCTAGGCAATATCTTGGCATCCAGTATGTTAAAGAAAGCCACTTCAAGTTGGCTAACAGTTAAGGGTCACTTTAAGTGCCACTTCTCTGGCTGCATTGCTTGCAGCCATAAAAGTGTCACCAACAGGTTCCAATCGAAAGTCACCCAAAGGGTGTTTCTTTCATCAGGCTGTACCAATTGTCGGACCAATTATGCTATCTACTTGATAGAATGTACTGACTGCAATAAGCAGCATGTAGGATGTACCACATGTGAGGTGAGGTCACGAATCAGAGAACATCTTAATAATATTGATAAAGATATCGATGTCTCTGACTTGGTACATCACTTCCTAACGGTCCACAATAAAATAGTTAAAACATTTAAATGGCAGGTGATTGAAACTAGTATGAATGCCCCAAGGGGAGGAGATAAAACCCTTAAGCTTTATCACAGAGAAGCCTTTTGGATTTTTACTCTGCGGACTAGACGTCCACAAGGCTTTAATGCATCTGGTGATATCATTAATCACTGGAAACTCTAAACGAACTATATTTGGATAGTGCAATTTCTGATCATATATTTTGTTTAGAGGGCCACCTACACCAATCCAACACGAATGTTGGGTATCATATAATTTATATGTGTGTTTGGAATATATTAGGGCATGCACTCTCCTAATTGTAGATATCTAGAAACATACAATTTATATCATACAATAACAATTTTCTTCTATTAAGGGTTTCTTTTTACTTAGTAGTGTTCCTCATCACCACCTTGTGGATCACAAGCAGAGTACTATAAATCCACTAATTCCCTATTGTTATATCTTATTATAGTAGACTTAATTTGCATTTATAACATTTTTATTGTTATTTTCTATCTTGGGGATTATGATTGGCTCCCTACAGGATTATAGTCTATTACTCATATAGGGATTCAAATGGTGTGTGTTTTTTCTTCTTCTTTCTCTGTGAATGTTCGCATGCATTTATGTTATTATTTATTTTTTCTTACTTTCTTTGAGCATATTCTTAAGAATAGTTATTCTCTAGTCATATATTGGTGTCATATGACAGATCTCTCAGCGGTATATTGATACACTATTACTCACAGCTGCTAATCCTTATGGAGCCTTGATGGCTTTAAAAGGGTGAGTACCTGATATTGCAGTATGGTCTATGATTCAGGCTTTTTTCTTACAGCCGAAACACGTAAGACCGGCTGGAGCTTTGAGCCATAGCGTTTTGCTCATTATTTCTTAATATTTTTACCCCTTATATATTTTGTTTGTTTTGTGTGTACCTCATGCATTAAATCCTCATTTTTTGGATGGGAGCTCGCTGGATTTGTGTTTTTAGTTTGCAAAGATATTTATAAAGCTGTGTTTTTTTGCTGCTGTTAAAAATGGGTCACCGGGTGCATTTCAGGCTGCCACATCAATTATGACGGAAATATGAATCTGTTTCTACAATGTTCTAGTGGCTCCAATAAACGTTGTAGCTATTGTCATAACTTTGGAGCAACTATAGTGCTTGAGCTGCGAGTGGTTTAAGTATGAGGACCGATCCACTGAAATTGCTAGCAAGAGGGATGTCACTATGCTGAAGCACTGTAGCTGTTATTAGTATGCTCCAGGAGAATATATTTCTAAATATACTGAGATAAAAACACAAATTATAATGAGGAAACAGTGAAACATTCAAAATAACGATCTAGAACTTATTGAGGATTTAGGAAACCTAACAGGGTATAAAATAAACTTAGTTTAAATTAAATAATGAAGCAAGTAATTTTCTGTTTCTTATGCATCAGAAATGAGTTTTTGTCAGCAATGCTGGTCCAAAATGTCCAACTGAGTAACCAAAATGCACAGTGAAAATTAATCTTGCCTTCTATTGCACATTGTACATTTTGTTACACTAATCAATGGTTTTAGTAGTCATCAGCTTTCACTAATATTTCCATTTATCTTTCACCTAGGCCATAACAAAAAGTTGCAAAACAAGTTTCAAAATCATTTTAGATCAAGATATATATCCTTACAGCCTACTTCCTCCACATCCCTTCTATAATGTCTTACCCCTTCATCTGTTGTCGCCACCTTTTAAAAAGGTAAGTCTTCTATTGTGATTTTTTATATATATCTCATGAGATGAAGAGAGACTAAGATTAAGTTTCCACAGTAATTCACTTGCAGGCACTATTCACTAAAGTTTCTTTATTATCATAAGCTTTAGAGGCCTTATCATCCTCTCTACCTTAATGAATCAACTGCGTAGAATAACTTAAGAAATGGTGATCAACCTCTAACTGACTTCTACACCAAAATGTCTGCTACCCTGTTGGTACAATGCATCACTGCTGTTTTCTATTACTATAATACATGCAGTAACATGAAAGCCAAATCTGTTCTACAATAGCTCTGAAATCGAGAACTCTATGCTCTGCTATCTGCAAGCCAACTCTGTCCCATGCTCTGCTGCTATCTGCAAGCCATCTCTGTTCCATGCTCTGCTGATATCTGCAAACCAACTCTGTTCCATGCTTTGCTATCTGCAAGCCAACTCTGTTCCATGCACTGCTATCTGCAAGCCAACTCTGTCCCATGCTCTGCTGATATCTGCAAGCCATCTCTGTTCCATGCACTGCTATCTGCAAACCAACTCTGTTCCATGCACTGCTATCTGCAAACCAACTCTGTTCCATGCACTGCTATCTGCAAGCCATCTCTGTTCCATGCACTGCTATCTGCAAACCAACTCTGTTCCATGCTCTGCTGTTATCTGCAAGCCAACTCTGTTCCATGCTCTGCTGTTATCTGCAAGCCATCTCTGTTCCATGCACTGCTATCTGCAAGCCATCTCTGTTCCATGCACTGCTATCTGCAAACCAACTCTGTTCCATGCTTTGCTATCTGCAAGCCAACTCTGTTCCATGCTCTGCTGTTATCTGCAAGCCATCTCTGTTCCATGCACTGCTATCTGCAAGCCAACTCTGTTCCATGCACTGCTATCTGCAAGCCAACTCTGTTCCATGCACTGCTATCTGCAAGCCAACTCTGTTCCATGCACTGCTATCTGCAAGCCAACTCTGTTCCATGCTTTGCTATCTGCAAGCCAACTCTGTTCCATGCACTGCTATCTGCAAACCAACTCTGTTCCATGCTTTGCTATCTGCAAGCCAACTCTGTTCCATGCACTGCTATCTGCAAGCCAACTCTGTTCCATGCACTGCTATCTGCAAACCAACTCTGTTCCATGCTTTGCTATCTGCAAGCCAACTCTGTTCCATGCACTGCTATCTGCAAGCCAACTCTGTTCCATGCACTGCTATCTGCAAGCCAACTCAGTTCCATGCTCTGCTATCTGCAAGCCATCTCTGTTCCATGCACTGCTATCTGCAAGCCAACTCTGTTCCATGCACTGCTATCTGCAAGCCAACTCAGTTCCATGCACTGTTATCTACAAGCCAACTCTGTTCCATGCACTGCTATCTGCAAGCCAACTCTGTTCCATGCACTGCTATCTGCAAGCCAACTCTGTTCCATGCACTGCTATCTGCAAGCCAACTCAGTCCCATGCTCTGCTATCTGCAAGCCAACTCTGTTCCATGCTCTACTATCTGCAAGCCAACTCTGTTCCATGCACTGCTATTTGCAAGCCAACCCTGTTCTTTTCTCTGCTATCTGCAAGCCAACTCTGTTCCATGCACTGCTATCTGCAAGCCAACTCTGTTCCATGCACTGCTATCTGCAAGCCAACTCTGTTCCATGCTTTGCTATCTGCAAGCCAACTCTGTTCCATGCTCTGCTATCTGCAAGCCAACTCAGTTTCATGCTCTGCTATCTGCAAGCCAACTCTGTTCCATGCACTGCTATCTGCAAGCCAACTCTGTTCCATGCACTGCTATCTGCAAGCCAACTCTGTTCCATGCACTGCTATCTGCAAACCAACTCTGTTCCATGCTCTGCTATCTGCAAGCCAACTCAGTTTCATGCTCTGCTGTTATCTGCAAGCCAACTCAGTTCCATGCTCTGCTATCTGCAAGCCATCTCTGTTCCATGCACTGCTATCTGCAAACCAACTCAGTTCCATGCACTGCTATCTGCAAACCAACTCAGTTCCATGCACTGCTATCTGCAAACCAACTCAGTTCCATGCTCTGCTATCTGCAAACCAACTCAGTTCCATGCTCTGCTGTTATCTGCAAGCCATCTCTGTTCCATGCTCTACTATCTGCAAGCCAACTCAGTTCCATGCTCTGCTATCTGCAAACCAACTCTGTCCCATGCTCTGCTGTTATCTGCAAGCCATCTCTGTTCCATGCTCTACTATCTGCAAGCCAACTCTGTTCCATGCTCTGCTATATGCAAGCCATCTCTGTTCCATGCACTGCTATCTGCAAGCCAACTCTGTTCCATGCTCTACTATCTGCAAGCCAACTCAGTTTCATGCTCTGCTATCTGCAAGCCAACTCTGTTCCATGCACTGCTATTTGCAAGCCAACTCTGTTCTTTTCTCTGCTATCTGCAAGCCAACTCTGTTCTATGCTCTGCTATCTGCAAGCCAATTCCAAAAATCTTGTCTCTTTACAATATTAGTGTCTTGTTAGACTTTAGTGCTTGGCCTTCTACCCATAATCTCCAACCTAAGAATAACAGATATTGGTATTTGTTGTTTTTTTTTTCAATTATTTTATAAAATTTTGTTTTACTGTTCAAAGTAACTCTGCCTGGCAACCAAGATGTAAAAATAAGTTGACTTGCTAGTTTAATATAAAGGGCCCAATGATCTAAAGCTCTCATTACTGTCGAAATTATCTAAGATCTCTCTCAAATGATGTAATTATTGGAGCTTGAGAGCTGTTTATATCACTATGAAGGTTCTGGGTGTAAAGGAAAGACACATACATCACAATATAATACTCAAAAAAGCCTCCAAAGATTTTGCGCAATGTCTCTCCATACCTGCAAGTTATTAGACCAAAGAGCCTTATTTATTATAGACAATACTGTATGGCTGGAATAAGTAGCATATATACCCAAGAAATGCATAGGATCAATATTAATTTGCTCCTAATATGTACTGTACAGTATCATAGTTAGTAGATGAAGAATTATGAAAAATCATTTTCACTTAGGAAATTGTTTTATGATTTTATTATAATGTATGTTGTTGTTTTAACATAGTTCCTGCTGGGTGTAAAAGTGCAAACAAAAAATCTCTCTTGAGTTTATTTACACACTAATGCTTACTATATTTATTTAGTAAATTATTTACTCATTATTTTAATGATTGTCTTTACTATTTCTTTCTGCTAATTATAAAAGCCTATTTTGCAGGAACGCCTTGCAGTTCATTAAATTTGTGTCAGTGTTAAATTTGGGATTGTTAATGGTTATTTGATGCAAATTACATAGCAATTTTCCTTTAACACTATCCAATATTATATTCCAAAAACTGATTAACTTTTGCACTTTTTTTTCACTGTGACTAAAGTGCTGACTGCCAACTTTAATTAAATCCTTGCTATTAAAATCTGGCACCTATTGTGACATTTTTATTTCATTCAAAGAAAAATAGAATGTTCTAATTAGAAAACACAGGCCTGGTGGATGTTAGATAGAGAAATATGCTGATCTTTATCACTGTAATATTGCTCTCTCACCCAGACAACTACTTGGACACAAGTAGATAAATGAGTGGTGATTGGTAATTATAGAGTTTGCACTACAAATACAATAATTCCAATTGCTTTCATGAGACGCTTGCCTCTCTTTCATTTAATCTAAGAAGATCATGTTTCATTATTGTTATATGGTAATTTAACACATTACTCTATAAGACTAATACACTTTACTTTTTATTAAGGCTACAGCAAGGACACCTGACCATTAGGTATATTATGTTAGCACTTTCAAGTATACAGTGTGAAAAGTTCCACAGAGAGGTCAGATGAATCAAACATGTTAGGATTAGCCCATACATATAACTACGAGGGGTGGATGGATTGGTAATCCTTCTGAATCCATGAGTAAAGAAACGTAGTGGGGAAAGAGGAGCAATAAATTACATTTTCTTGGGGACAAGCAAGTTAAAAGCCTTAGTCAATAATGATTTAAGCAGTCACTATATATTCACATAATGTATTGGTAAGTTGCAGTTACTGGAAGCAGTTTGCGTGTCTAGATTATTTTTCAGGTAGTCTTAAATGGACATAAATGGTATTGCGTAATAGCAGCTTGAAAAATAAGTTTTTTTTTATCCCCCAGCACCGAGATTGGCACCATGTACACTTGCTAAGAGCCAGTCTTAGAGTTTAATCAGAACTTGGTAGATACGCTCTGTGAACCAATCAGTGTCAGTTAAACTCTGAGATTGACATCCAGCACAAGAATGTGTTGTGTATCTCGCTGTTAAAAAAAAGGTTAAGGGCTAGATTAAAAATGAGGCGCTTTCTTAACGTGCGCACGTAAAGGGGCATATTTGCCCTTTTACGGGCGCACGTTAAATAACCGCGAGCTCCTGTTTCCACTTTGCGCTAAGCATAATTAACCAGAAGTCAGAACTCTGGTTAAAAATACAAATTTGTCCCAATTGTCCCAAATAAAAGAGGATAATACAGTAACATAATATAAATATATGAGTATGTTGACTTTTTTTTTTTTTTTAAACTGCACAAAGTAGTTAAGGGGTTAAATGGAGGGGATGTGGGATGTTAGAAAAAAAAAAGGCATCTAAAGTGCCTTTACATAGGAGTCAATGGGGGGCTGTGTTTTCTCCATAAATATATATGTACAGTATTTGCTTATGTATATATTTATGTGTTTTTATGTAAATATACACATATAAATACATATATTTGTATATAAGCATATATATATCTATTTTTTATACACGCACATACATTGGGGCATATGTATCAAGCTCCGTATGGAGCTTGATGCCCCGGGTTTCTGGCGAGTCATTAGACTCGCCAGAAACAGCAGTTATGAAGCGGCGGTCACAAAGACCGCTGCTCCATAACCTGTCCGCCTGTTCTGAGCAGGCGGACACACATCGCAACAATACAACCCGATCGTGTACGATCGGGTTGATTGACACCCTCCTGCTGGCGGCCTATTGGCCGCGAGTCTGCAGGGGGCGGCGTTGCACCAGCAGCTCTTGTGAGCTGCTGGTGCAATGATGAATACGGCGAGCGTATTCAGCGAGGTCTGGCAGACCTGATCTGCACTGGCGGATCAGGTCCGCCAGAGTTTCATAACTAGAGGCCAATGTGTCCACAGCACCTCTGTTTAAAAATTCTGTATTACAGCATAAAAGTAGCAAGAAACAGCGATGTTTCGGGGACAGACCCCTTAATCATGCAATAGAACGGAAGTGCTGTGGACACATTTTCTGTGCGTGTATCTACTTAGGGAGCAGGCAGTCTCCCTTTGTCTAGGTGCACTTGCACACTGTTTTAGTGCTGTACCATTTGAACTGTATACCTATTTATTTATTGCTGCCCAACACTGCACCAGTTTCCCCCTGAACAAGGTGTTTGAATGCGGCTGCTGGCATGAAAACGAGGCTCCTATTGGAGCCTATGGAAGAGCGCTCCAGTAAACCCTTGGCTTCCAGCAATGTTAACGCCAGCTCTCGTTTGCATTGCACCTTACTTGTAATACCAGCGCGCATTTACGTGCTCTGGTATTTCCAAGTTAAGCACAAATATTGTGCTTGTGTAAACGCAAATTTGTGCTTAACTTGTACTCTAGCCTTAAATGAGCTTTTGCAAAGTGCGTTCTAAGTATGCTGAGGTTGTATAGCACCAGTATAATTACAATTTTAAAAACACCATTTTTTTCTCTGTGAAAACATTTGTTAAAATATATATAGAATATTGAGGGTTTTAAATATGAAAATCAATAATGTTCGAGGACCTGTATGTTCAGTTAGATTAACAGCTTTTATGAGTCTACTCTGCAAATAAAATTTGATTGTCTTTTTGTAAACGTACTGAAGGGGTATATGATAGAATACAAATTACAGTATCATGGGTTATATCCTGAGAATCTCCAGAAATATTTCCGAGGGGTTAGCAAACATTAAAAATATATCCTAACAATAACAATGCTTATGCAGACATATAATAATATGGACGAATGGACTAGTGCAGGATATAAAAATAGAATAATTTACTACAGTTAAAAAAATGACTTTATATATATATATATATATATATATATATATACAGTATATAAATATCTTTTTGAATTTAAAAATAAGAAATATATTGGTATAATATGTTTTATATCCTTTCTATTTTCAATGGTAGCTTTTTTTCTTATATTTTTTAGCTTTCTTTTTGTAGAGCATCGAATATTCAACCCAGATTTAAAAACTATTTTAATTCTGCCCTTTAAAATCTGTCCTAGTTTTCACCTGCTGACTAAATACATTCTATCTCTCGGAGAGCACAGTTTTCTCTATCATACAGAGCCTTGGAATTTCATGTCCTGAAGACCTTCAGGGTTACGGATCACTAAGTTATTGTTTCCAAAATGTCAGGGTTCCACAGCCAGATTGATAACTTGTTTTCTCCATGTCTGAACACAGAGCCATGAACAGAGTAGGCTACAAGCAAAGGAACCCAAGCATCATTTGTTTCAAAGACATGTTCTGCCCTTAGAAAGACATGGTTTTTAACACAAAAGAACAGACTGAGGCTTCAATGTCAGATTTCTTTTTTCTCTTGTATTGAAAAAAAAGAGAAGTGATGTGAAGTAAAAAAAAAAACTGCAGTTGTTATTATTTCAGAATCATTTGGTACACACTATGGGCTAGATTACACGTGAGGTGCAAACGATTTGCGCTAGCGTAATCATGTTTTTGGGAGCCATTTTCTTTGTGCTGATATTACAAGTGGAGCAAAGTTGCGATTGAGCTACCACAATCGCCATTTACGCTTCAGCCCTTACCACAATCTCAGAGCTGTGGTTAACTGTTTTCCAAAACTAAAAAGTGTCACAAAACACTTAAAAAATACATTACAAAGTACAGTTACTCATATTAACACTGATAAAAAAAAAATGTACTAAAAATATTGCACAAAAAAGTTATAAGGGCTCTCAAAGATAGGAGATCTTGGGTTTTAGAAAAAATGGCAGGCAAATGGCTATAACATATATACATTGCTAAATATGTATTTTGTGTGTGTGTGTGTACATATATATTCATGTGTGTATATATGTATTTACAGTCATATAAACACATATAAAAACATTAATATATATGTACACATATATAAACATTTTCCCCTTTTTATTCTCCATTGATTTCTTTTGGGGAATACCTGCTAGAGCTTGACTATAGCAGAGTTTTTGCAATTGTGGAAAAAATACTGTGCCACTTGTAATCTAGCCCTATATAATTACATACAAATATGGCTGGAGCAAATGAGATAAGATAAAAAATAGTATTGATGCTATGTATATGGACCACAAAACAATGCAAACTTAAGGGGACATGAAAAGCACATTTTTTATTTCAAGATTTGGACAGAGCATACAATTTAAAACAATTTTGCAATTTACTTCTATTAACTAATTTGTGTCATTCTCTTGTTATCCTTTGTTGAAGCAGCAGCATTGCACCACTGGGAGCTAGCTGAACACATTGGGTGAGCCAATAACATGAGGCATATATGTGCAGCCACTCAATCAGCAGCTCCTGGTCCTACCTGGGTATCCTTTTCAACATAGGATATTAAGAGAATAAAACAAATTAGGTAATAGAAGTACATTGGAAAGTTGTCCAAAATCATATGCTCTGTAGGAATCATGAAAGAAAAAAATGTGAGTTTCATAAAAGCATTTAAAAGTTCTATTTGGTGTGCAGATATTTTTCAAAGCAGTGTAATATATGATGGATAAATAAAACAAATACTTAACCCCTTAACGACCGAGGACGTGCAGGGTACGTCGTAAAAAAAAAAGGCAGTTAACGCCTGAGGACGTACGCTGCACGTCCTCGGTGTGGAAAGCAGCTGGAAGCGATCCTGCTCGCTTCCAGCTGCTTTCCGGTTATTGCAGCGATGCCTCAATATGGAGGCATCCTGCAATAACCTTTTTAAGCCATCCGGTGCAGAGAGAGCCACTCTGTGGCCCTCTCTGCACCGGAGATCGGTTGCTTACTGCGTTGGTGGGTGGGAGCCGGACCGGGAGGCGGGTGGCGGGCATCGATGGCCCTTGTGATATGGAGGGGGGCGGGATCGTGGGCGGGGATGCCAGGGGGCACGCACTGAGGCGCGCACGTGCACGGGAGGGTGGGGGCGTGCGCGTGCACGGGGAGGGAGAGGGTGGGAACCGCTACACACAGAAAAAAAACTGTAGGAAAATGAAAAAAAATAGTAAAAAAAAATAAACAAATAAGATAAAAAACAATCAGTTAGGTGGTGGGGGTTGGTCTGTGGGGAGGGGGGAGCTACACTACAGAAAAACCGGGCAAAAAATAAAAAAAAACATATTTTTTTGCAAACTGGGTACTGGCAGACAGCTGCCAGTACCCAAGATGGCCCCCAATAAGTCAGAGGGGAGGGTTAGAGAGCGGTTTTGGGGGGGATCAGGGAGGTTGGGGGCTAAGGGGGGGATCCTAACCAGTAGCATATGTAAATATGCTAAAAAAATTTTTTTATTATTTTTAAAAACCCTTTTATTTTAGTACTGGCAGACTTTCTGCCAGTACTTAAGATGGCGGGGACAATTGTGGGGTGGGGGAGGGAAGGGAGCTGTTTGGGAGGGATCAGGGGGTGGGATGTGTCAGGTGGGAGGCTGATCTCTACACTAAAGCTAAAATTAACCCTGCAAGCTCCCTCTAAACTCCCTAATTAACCCCTTCACTGCTAGCCATAATACACGTGTGAGGCTCAGCAGCATTTAGCGGCCTTCTAATTACCAGAAAGCAACGCCAAAGTCATATATGTCTGCTATTTCTGAACAAAGGGGATCCCAGAGAAGCATTTACAACCATTTGTGCCACAATTGCACAAGCTGTTTGTAAATTATTTCAGTGAGAAACCTAAAATTGTGAAAAATTGAACTTTTTTTTTTTTTAATTTGATCGCATTTGGTGGTAAAATGGTGGCATGAAATATACCAAAATGGGCCTAGATCAATACTTGGGGTTGTCTACTACACTACACTAAAGCTAAAATTAACCCTACAAGCTCCCTATAAGCTCCCTAATTAACCCCTTAACTGCTGGGCATAATACACGTGTGGTGCGCAGTGGCATTTAGCAGCCTTCTAATTACCAAAAAGCAACGCCAAAGCCATATATGTCTGCTATTTCTGAACAAAGGGGATCCCAGAGAAGTATTTACAACCATTTATGCCATAATTGCACAAGCTGTTTGTAAATAATTTCAGTGAGAAACCGAAAGTTTGTGAAAAAATTTGTGAAAAAGTGAACGATTTTTTGTATTTGCTCGCATTTGGCGGTGAAATGGTGGTATGAAATATACCAAAATCAGCCTAGATCAATACTTTGGGATGTCTACTAAAAAAATATATATACATGTCAAGGGATATTCAGGGATTCCCGAAAGATATTAGTGTTCTAATGTAACTAGCGCTAATTTTGAAAAAAAAATGGTTTGGAAATAGCAAAGTGCTACTTGTATTTATGGCCCTATAACTTGCAAAAAAAGCAAAGAACATGTAAACATTGGGTATTTCTAAACTCAGGACAAAATTTAGAAACTATTTAGCATGGGTGTTTTTTGGTGGTTGTAGATATGTAACAGATTTTTGGGGTCAAAAATTAGAAAAAGTGTGTTTTTTTCCATTTTTCCTCATATTTTATAAACTTTTTTATAGTAAATTATAAGATATGATGAAAATAATTGTATCTTTAGAAAATCCATTTAATGGCGAGAAAAACGGTATATAATATGTGTGGGTACAGTAAATGAGCAAGAGGAAAATTACAGCTAAACACAAACACCGCAAAAATGTAAAAATAGCCTTGGTCCCAAATGGACAGAAAATGGAAAAGTGCTGTGGTCATTAAGAGGTTAAAGGGACACTAAACCCAATTTTTTTTCTTTTGTGATTCAGATAGAGGCGAGCGTGCAATTTTAAGCAACTTTCTAATTTACTCCTATTATCAAACTTTCTTCATTCCATTGCTATCTTTATTTGAAAAAGAAGGCATCTAATCTATTTTTGGTTGAGAACCCTGGACTACACTTGTTTATTGGTGGGTGAATTTATCCACCAATCAGCAAGAACAACCCAGGTTGTTCACCAAAAATGGTCCAGCATCTAAACTTACATTCTTGGATTTCAAATAAAGATACCAAGAGAATGAAGAAAATTTGATAAAAAGAGTAAAATTAGAAAGTTGCATAAAATTGCATGCTCTATCTGAATCACGAAAGAAGAAATTGGGTTCAGTGTCCCTTTAAAAATGTTTATGCATAAAGATAAATTTAAAAATGTATAATTTCAGACTTTTCATATGCATTACACACACATACATATATATATATATATATATATATATATATATATATACACACACACACACATTTTTTTAGCCAAAATGTCCCTTTAAATTATTCATTGACTTGATTAGGTCCTATGTTTGAAGAAAAAAAAATGTTGAGCAAAACTGAAATGAAGGCAATATCAGTTTTTGAGTACACTATTCTCTCTTTTATATCTTCTGTGTCATTAATTAAAATACAGAATTTTACATTTTTTCGTTTTCCCAACAAATCTTTGTTACAATGGATGAAATCCAACTATCACACCCCAAATAAGGTGTGTCTAGACCTAAAACCTTAAAATGATTGCAAACCTACAACACCTTTTAATATTTTTCTGCCATTTTGCAATAAATTAACATACTAGGTGAGTGTAAAAAAAGCTGAATGCATTAACATTATGTTTGCTAACATTTGTTTCCAATAGCCAAACCACGTCCAGAGTAGTCACAGTTAACCTCTGAAAAACAATGGAAGTTTTGCTAACAAACTTTCAGGTTCCCATCTGCTAATTTCTGCTGAAGTCAATTAGAGACATGTCTAGGCTTGTAAATCAGGCATTGTGCAAAAATGTAATATTCAGAGGTAAATTAGATGAAAGGGGGTCAAAATAATAAATGTGTACTGCAATCAGTGGTCTCGGGGGGGCTGACAGTGGCTCGAGTCTTGAATAGTCATCCAAAAAGCCTGTGCCAGAGCGTGGAGTCTAGAAATGAAGAGAGGAGCTAGCTGGATAACCAGTGGAAAAAATGAAAGAAATTATTGGAAGGAGCATTTCTAAAAGGCACTGAAGTTGAAAGAAGAGGCAAATGTCAGGGGATGAAGGAGGATTGGGAAATTACCAAGTGCATTATCAGGTGCACAGAGTGCATTTATAGGAAGTTATAACATTAGTGTTGTGTATAAAGTCATTTCTGTATTACACCTTGGAATATGTTCTATATATAGTGACTGAGCTCCTGAAAAAAAAATTATATTAACTTTCAGTATAAATATGCCACTCCTGGATTCTAATGTAAAACTCCAAGTAGATAGGAAGCACAGCTGTTTTTTAAATATTTACCAGTCCCTGGCAGCTAAAGTAGTTAATAGTACAGTAAAAGGGCCATTATTGTCCCTCTGTTCTGTCTCTCTACCCATCAGTTATTTCCATTTGTTCTCTCTCTGTTATCTGTTTCTCTCTGTCCCTCTGGTCTGTCTCTCTACCCATCAGTTATTTCCATTTGTTCTCTCTCTGTCATCTGTTTCTCTCTGTCCCTCTATTCTCTCTCTCCCTATGCTATCTCTTTCTCTCTGTCCCTGTGTTCTTGTTCTCTCTATCTCAGTTTGTTTTCTTCTTCTCAGTTCTCTCTCTCTCTCCATGTTCTCTCATTCTCTCTCTATTCTCTGTTCTCTCTCTCCCTGTGTTTTCTATTTCTCTCTGTCCCTGTGTTCTTGTTCTCTCTACCTCAGTTTGTTCTCTCTCTCCCTATTTTCTCTTTATCTATGTCCCTCTGTTCTCTCTCTCCCTATGTTATCTCTTTCTCTCTGTCCCTCTGTTCTCTCTCTCCCTATGTTATCTATTTCTCTCCCTCTGTTCTCTCTCTCTACCCATCAGTTCTTTCCTTTTGCTCTCTTTCTGTTCTTTGCTTCTCTCCATCCTTCTGTTCTCACTCTCCCTATGTGATCTCTTTCTCTCACTCTGTCCTCTCTCTCTCTACCCATCAGTTATTTCCTTAAGCTCTCTCTCTGTCCTCTGTTTCTCTCCATCCCTCTGTCCTCTCTCTCCTTATGTTATCTCTTTCTCTCTGTCCCTGTGTTCTCTTTCTCTCTACCTCAGTTTGTTTTCTCTCCCTCAGTTACCTCTCCATCTGTGCTCTCTCATTCTCTCTCTTTCCCTCTGTTTTCTCTTCTATCCCTCTCCTCTGTTCTGTCCTCTCTCTTACTTTCTCCCTTATCTTGCTGTGTTCTCTCCATCTATTATTAAAGTGGGAAGTTGCTTAAAAATATACGTTCTATCTGAATCATAAAAGAAAAATGTTGAGTTTCAAATCCCTTTAATGACAATTAGTTGCAGGTGGAGCCTCAAATATACCCTTGGGGTGAAGCTCCTAGTCTTTTTGTCACACAGCAACGTCCCTGCGTGCACTTTTGTTTATTTACACATAATTAAACATTTTAATTACAATCTTTTGCTGTTTAATTGTTCTTTAAATATCATTATGAGATTTAAAAAAAAAAAAAGAGAGCGCCTCATGGTGTGAATAACTCTAAACAAAATATAGCACAGTGCGGTGGCGTCCGGTGGAATGGTACTCACAAGGAAGGTGGCACTTTTAATCAAAAAAGTGCAGACAGGCAGGCTGACATTTAAACAGCAGTCAGTACGCTGAGGATCAGTGCGGTAAGGTGTGCAGTGGATCTGGCTATCAGGAACCCACAGGGGAAATCCCAGTTGTCGTGGAGCCGTGGTCCACAGAAAGCAGTTGTCAGGTCCTCACAGCGGAGCTCCGGTTTTTACTCCAAGACAGGCAAATGTAATTGCAGCAAAGATGCCGAGAGTAGAGATCCTCTGATAGGATACCAAACAGGACAAAGTCTCTCCGTGAAATACGGGTAGCCGTATTTTAGGCAGAACAACTCATGGTGTTCGAATTTTATATGCTCAAGGAGAGGGTAATTTGAGCAGAATAAAAAGGTCTAAAAACAATCCAATTAGGATTTAAAAGTGGTTTAATTGAGCTAACAACGCGTTTCTCGGCCGCTAGCTCCTGGCCGTTTCATCAGATCAGTTACATAGAGAGTCTTCAATCAGATTTAAAAAGGGATACATGCTGTATGATTGGATACAAAACAGAAATTAGTTCAACACCTCTGATTGTAACAAAAATAGAACCCAATAATCGAAAAAACAGAAAGGCTGATGAAATAAGTGTTAAAACTTCACCTTTAATTGAAATTCCGTGAGTAAAAAACAAAGGCACAGCACACAGACCTGACTACCGCTGACGCGTTTCCTGCCCTATTGGGCACTTCATCAGAGCTACCTAACAGGTGTGTAAGGACTCCTTAAAAACAGGATGTAAGCCCTGCACACCTGCTGCATAATTAATTATAACAAAAAATGGAAATTTTGTGTGTATTGTGAAATAAACATCCAATCCAACGTGTAAAACAATAATAAACATTATGCATAATAAATAAACTTGAAAATATCGATCATAAACAAAAAAATATATACATTATTATACACTAAGACTATGCTTTCATATAAAATTGTATCATTCAATAGGCACATTAAAAACGATAGTACAATTCAATGTGTGGGGGATAACGATTCTTACTGTAACTAAATACATGAATATTCGTCAATTAATAACATCCCAGTGTACTGAAGTTAATTTAAACATGTTGAAAACATATAATATGGAAATACAAAGAGGGAACTGATATTCTAATATACCTTAGTAAATAAACGATGTGAAATGTACATTGTATATACATATATTAGGTAACACACAGAGAGCATAAGCAGTTAAGTTTACCAATGTGTATTACATCATATAAAAGTCAAATGCTATAAAGTATAAACACATTCAAAAAACACATACTGCCTGCTCTCCGGGTGACCAAACTTGAATAGTTTATCACTAAGATTTTATATATAATCTGGGCGATATCAGAATTTATATCTATTATAAGATCCAGATCCTAGGTCTATGTATTGTCAATGAACAATTTGATGTCACTTATTTTATTAATACCAAAAGGAGCACCAGTTTTTAAAGTGTGAATCCAGTAAACTTCTCGTTTACTCAGTGCTGCATATCTATTGCCTCCTCTGGGTCCTAGTTTAACTACCTCAATCCCTTGGAATGTAAAACCAGCTGAACTATTTCCATGTAAAGCAAAGTGCTTAGCCACAGGGGTTTTGGGAATTTCTGCTTCCAGGGAAAGTAAATGCTCTCTTATGCGATCTTTGAGCATTCTAGATGTTAACCCTGTATATTGATAATTACAAGACTTGCAGGTCAAAAGATATATAACAAAAGTAGAAGTGCAAGTAATATGCTCTTTAATCTTAAATGTTTGTCCTGAAATAGTTCAGCTGGTTTTACATTCCAAGGGATTGAGGTAGTTAAACTAGGACCCAGAGGAGGCAATAGATATGCAGCACTGAGTAAACGAGAAGTTTACTGGATTCACACTTTAAAAACTGGTGCTCCTTTTGGTATTAATAAAATAAGTGACATCAAATTGTTCATTGACAATACATAGACCTAGGATCTGGATCTTATAATAGATATAAATTCTGATATCGCCCAGATTATATATAAAATCTTAGTGATAAACTATTCAAGTTTGGTCACCCGGAGAGCAGGCAGTATGTGTTTTTTGAATGTGTTTATACTTTATAGCATTTGACTTTTATATGATGTAATACACATTGGTAAACTTAACTGCTTATGCTCTCTGTGTGTTACCTAATATATGTATATACAATGTACATTTCACATCGTTTATTTACTAAGGTATATTAGAATATCAGTTCCCTCTTTGTATTTCCATATTATATGTTTTCAACATGTTTAAATTAACTTCAGTACACTGGGATGTTATTAATTGACGAATATTCATGTATTTAGTTACAGTAAGAATCGTTATCCCCCACACATTGAATTGTACTATCGTTTTTAATGTGCCTATTGAATGATACAATTTTATATGAAAGCATAGTCTTAGTGTATAATAATGTATATATTTTTTTGTTTATGATCGATATTTTCAAGTTTATTTATTATGCATAATGTTTATTATTGTTTTACACGTTGGATTGGATGTTTATTTCACAATACACACAAAATTTCCATTTTTTGTTATAATTAATTATGCAGCAGGTGTGCAGGGCTTACATCCTGTTTTTAAGGAGTCCTTACACACCTGTTAGGTAGCTCTGATGAAGTGCCCAATAGGGCAGGAAACGCGTCAGCGGTAGTCAGGTCTGTGTGCTGTGCCTTTGTTTTTTACTCACGGAATTTCAATTAAAGGTGAAGTTTTAACACTTATTTCATCAGCCTTTCTGTTTTTTCGATTATTGGGTTCTATTTTTGTTACAATCAGAGGTGTTGAACTAATTTCTGTTTACTTATCATTACAAACGAGGGCTTAGCAGGGGAGCCCTTCTCAACACCTGTGTAACAAGCCGTGATGCTGCTATGAACACAGGCAGTATCTGTGACTGTTGCTACAAATTGCGCTACTAACAGTGAATATAACAGTTCCGTTTTCCTGGATCTCATCTGACATTGGATCTCATCTGACATTGGATTTCATTCTCAGAATCAAGTGAGTTTGTTATTGCTAGAACTGTCTAGCTTATGTTTTATTTATAACGATGAGTCTTGCGAATGTAAGGGGTTAACGGTCTTGGTAATCAATTGCAACAATCAACACAGGTTTACTACAATTGTTTCATAATTGGACAAAGCGATACATTGTTTCAGCTAGCACACACGAATATAATGTGCTGCTCATTTAACATTATTTTTTGCTTTTGATCCTTGCATTGAATTGCACAGCCCGAGCTGTCTGTTTGCATTTATGATTGGATACAATATAGACCAATAAAAACATTTGTAACATCATTGATACACTATGAAATGTCAAGTGTCTATTGATTGGAAAATGTTAGAGTCTTTTAGTAATAAAAAGAAATGAATGATACCATTTTGTTAATATTCTAAAAAATTAGCAACATAACAATATAAGTAATTTCATAGTGAACAATTCATAAACCTCAGTATTCTAGAAAATATTGTCTAATGATGACATTGATATTTGTATGAGGAAAATCATAAAAACATATGATGATACCATATAACGTAATTTGCACAAAACACTAGTAAGCATTTGAGAATGTAAAAAAGGAGAGGGGGTATAATATAAAAGTGTTGGGTAGATTAGATATTACTAAAAACAGAAGAGAATTCAATATATGAGAATGGAAAATTCCTTGTTTTAAAGGTGTCATTTGTTGAAAGACATATATGAATGATATAAAAAGCCCAAAAGTTTTTTCAGGATGATTAAATGACTGAAAGTCATAAATATTGCCAAAAAAAAAAAAACCCCAGTAATCCTTCCTTGCCCCTGAGAGCAAATTTTAGAAATAAATATTATGTACTGCACTATATCTCTGTAATATATATATATATATATATATATATATATATATATATATAGTGTATATAGTGTATATAGTGTATATATATATATATATATATATATATATATATAGTGTATATATATATATGAATTAAAATGTTTGGATTTCATTTGGGGCTTTGTACCTGTGTATGTGTGTGTGTATATATACACAGTATATATATATATATATATATATATATATATATATATATATATATATATATATATATAGTCCACAAGTTATTTTAATAAAAAATCAGCCATTATTAGGATTCATATTTGCCTGACAACACTGGGTAATAATGTCCCACAGGATTGTTGTGGTTCAGGATCTAGCTCTCCTCTGCTGTCCCTCCAGCAGTTTTCCCTTTCCTATAGCTGTCTCCGTTTCCAAAGTGAAACTAGAGACAGACCCCTCTCTACCCACATTGTATCCAACTCTGCCCTCATACAATCCACCCCTGTTATCATGGCTCTGTCATAAGTCGGAGATGTGAGTTTATAGAAATACATAATGTCATTGTGGTCCCTGAGCCTTAGGATAAACAAACCTGGGATATATCAGGAAAAGGAATGTAATGCACAGAACTATTTGAAGCAAAAGGATTTTTACATTTTTCTTAATAATTTGATGATTATTGTTATGAGGAGAATAAAACACATGCTGTAGTTAGCAGTTTTCTTTAGTCATGCAATTAATCTGAACTTTGTTTTCAGTAACCTGGATTCTCTGCCCTAGAAATCTTTCATTTCTAACAAGCAAACTTCTCTTGCATCAGGCTCTACAAATTATAAAACAGTAACGCCATCTGTTCTTCCAGCGTAGAAATCAAAACCTAATTCCATCTCTATAGCAGCTCTGAAAACTCTAACCTTATTCCATTTTTGCATGATATTTAATTAAGCAACGTGTAATTAAATTTTATTTTACATTTGACCTGAAATAGCAGCTTCATTTAATTATTCTTTTCACTTCCCATGACATGATATAAAAAGTTGAAAATCTGCTTGCTAGAAAGAAAATGTGACATATGGTCAAAAAATAGTGCAAGAGTCAAACGCTATTAAATCTTCTAAGAATCCTCACTTTGCAAAGATTTCTATTTTTATTTGGCACATAGTAACTAGTGTGATGAACTATTGTAGGTATATAAAAAAATTTAAACCACATTAACAATTGTCCATTAACTCTTTAATGACATTGTAATAGCAAACGTCCTCAAAGATCTTAGTTTGGCAGCAAAGTGTTTTGAAGCAGAGCCTTACCTGATTATGTGATACAAATTAGGGTTGTCAGGTCTCTTGGTCCAGTACTTCAATTAGTGAAGTCATAAAAACAGGACATTGAAATGGCTGGGTCTGATCTGAGGTTTGATGTTGGCATATAAATGACAGGGGCTTTAGGGCTGTGAATCTGATCTAAGTCATGATGAAAGCAAAAAACAAGGAAATCCCTTAATACTCAGCATCCATTGTAGAGATATATTGTCACTATATAATGTGGTATAGCAGCCCGGTTCAACTGGCTATATATGAATATCAATTAGTAATGTTCACTTGGCATAAGTATGCAAACAACCTCAGCTCACTTAAACGACTCTTAATAATAATAACGCTTGAAAGCCGGTTTGACACACAGCACCCCATTGCTGCTCAATGTTTGCTGCTGATTCTTGTTTTTAAAGGATGTTGAATAAAGATTAAGTTTTATCTTAGAAGAAACGGTGGAATATTGTTGTTTCCTAAGGTAAGATGAGCCATATAGCTGACAGGGACTGATTTGAGTTCTGATGTAGAAATACAGATGAAAAGGAATTAGGGCTATGTCTCTGACATGAGATATGAAGTGTTCATGTAATTGTGTCAGGGTTTGAATGCAATGATGTCTGAGGGCATATGTGGGCACATTTTGTGAAGGACAGTTTGCAACCATAATAAACATTTGTAGATGGAGAGAGTCTCTAAGACTGCCCTCAGCAGATGCAGATGTCTAAAGCAAAATCCATGTTGTAAGTCAGACAAAATAACTGGATCACAATGACATTTTGCAGATATCCAAACTCCTAACTCCAAAGTTACCCAGCCTTAAATTTTACCCTGCTTAAATTAGGCTCGCCCCTATTACGTATCATCATTCAGGAAACAGATTGAATCTGCACCTTTTTTCAAGCATATTGCCCTGCAATAATACATTCTATTTTAATCTAACTTACAGTATTAATAGACTAAAACATTTAAGAGGATATCATAAAACAGGACTTTTTTTTTTATCTTATAGTGTTTTATTCAAATTAGTTTTGCATTGTGTTAAATGTATCAATAAGGAACTATTTTACAATAAATAACATCAAGCTTTCCTTGAATTCACATTGTAACATTATTCACGTATGGAAGCAGAGCATGCAACACATTCTGAATCAATTAAATTAATATCACTGCAATTTGACCTTTATAATTTAGGCATATTAAAGTCTTGTGCAATGAAAACGTTATTTTTCTGATATATTTGCTTGTTACGTGAGAATCATTTACTTTTGTAATTAATTTTCTACTGGAGTTGGAATGGAGAAGTTGGTTTAAATTATTCTCTTTATTCAGATGGCTAAACTCTGGAACCTTCAGTTAGTTGTGCTGCTTAGTAGACCTGCATTATGCAGCATACGAACATTTAGCTAAGTAGGATCCTTTTTCTGAACTCCTGCTATAAGTGCAATTTAATTAAAGCCTCATATCAATCTTCCTGGATAATCCAATAGTAGGAAGGGTTTAAATTACACTGGTATCATAATATGGTGCATGTGTAATCAATTTCAGCCTGTTTTCATTATAGCTTTTCAGAAGTCACTGACAACAGATGCTGCAATGTTATAGGATTAACCCAAGAGTCTTAAATGAAGGCATAAAGTTCAATAAACAGTATGGCACACATGCCAATTTACACTTATTTTCCGTAGCACTGTTCAAACATTAAACCTTGATTTTGTCAGCAGAAAGACTATAGATCCTAATAGTATAGTCTAACTTATTATCAGTGAAAGCTTAAAATGGTGCGATAGACAAAGGTGCCACAGGGGTTAAACAAAGAATTGGCAACAAATTATTTTCTTGAATAACTTCTAAGCTCCCTTTGTTCAAGTAAACTGCATTGAATCTTTATAACATTGAATATTGGTATGCAAGCATCTTTGCTTTGTTTGTATTTTGTTTTTTAAATGTATTGTTCTGTGACATATCAGTTTTAATAAATATAGGATAATATATATATATATATTTTATATGCATTGAACACATGTAACATGGGGTTAAGTAGTGAGATCATCCTTTAGATTTATTGTTATTGTTTTGCAGGATTTTAATTTGTAGTGTGGTTGAACATATTGTATATAATCTATAAATAAGCATTTGTAATAGCCACAAAACACATGTAATTCTAGAAAACAGAAACATGTTTGTATATTTTTAACTCTGAGAAATAAATATTTTTTTGTTTTAACATTACCGTTTAGCTGAGCGTGGCTGATACTGAAAGTTTAAAGTTTCCTTATTTTGTTCCATGTTGCACTAAGATTCCCGACATCTTATCTTATTTTGTCTATAGGTATGGCCAAGATGTTGTCTCCCACAGACACATAAGTGGGATTGCATATCAAATAATGGTTAATGCGTAAACCTTATTGACCTTAACACTCAGACTGTATTCTGTAGCCCTATGTATGTACCTCACAACTTTTGCTATGCCATCTGGTACTGGGGTTTCTGGCAGAAGAAGGAAGGAAAAGTCGTGACGATCTGGAGCATGTTGTCTACTTTCTGAGCTTAGCAAAATGTCTCACCCTTCAACTTTCCAAATGGTAAGGAGCCCTACATGTCACAATCAAATAAAGTTACCACAAACATCACATAAAGAGCATGCATGTACAAAAGTCTTTGGGAATATTCTTACTGACTGATAAGAAAAACTCTACCAGTTCAACAGATGGACAACAGCACAATCCACAAGAATAAAAACATATATTTAGTCAGTCAAATACTCATATATAAATAATTCACTCATTACATTCCATTAAAAAAATAAAAAATAAACATGAGCTATAACAAAAAGGCTTTTATCTGGTTTTTCGCAATGGACCCACACATCTTCATGGAATTAAAACATACGTAACAACATTACAACATGGCAGCTAACTGATTTAAAGGGACAATTAACCAAAAAATTGTCTTCCCTTTAATTTGTTCCCAATGACCCATTTTCCTGCTGGAGTGTATTATATTGTTTACAAATTGCTCATTACCCTTATTTTGACATTCAAAATAGCTGATTTAGCCTACAGTATCCCCCACCTATACTGAAAGTTTCTGGATTTAAAAGGACAGTCAAGTCCAAAAAAACTTTTATTTTTAAAATAGGGCATGTAATTTTAAACAACTTTCCAATTTACTTTTATCACCAATTTTGCTTTGTTCTCTTGGTATTCTTAGTTAAAAGCTAAACCTAGGAAGGCTCATATGATATTTTCTAAGCCCTTGAAGGCCACCTCTTATTATATGCTTTTTTATTTGCTTTTCACAACAGGGGAGAGCTAGTTCATATGAGCCATATAGATAACATTGTGATCACACCTGTGGCTTGTGGCAGACACTGCACTAATTGGCTAAAATGAAAGTCAATAGATAATAAATTGTCATGTGATCAGGAGGCTGTCAGAAGATGCTTATATACAAGTTAATCACAGAGGTAAAAAGTATATTATTATAACAGTGTTGGTTATGCAAAACTGGGAAATGGGTAATAAAGGGATTATCTATCTTTTCAAACAACAAAAATTCTGGTGTTGATTGTCCCTTTAAGTCAAGGCTATTGACAGGCTGGTTTAAAGGATGAACTTTCGTTACAAAGGGACCTGCAAAAATTAGAAGTATGGGCAGGTAGCCTTCTCTGGGGCCTCCTCTGAAGCAAATGTGTCTTCATAAAGGGATAGCATAATGAGATTTAATTTTACCTGCAAGCTCAAACCATTTCAACAGGCTGTGGTTTCAAAACACAAAACCAGCAATTTAATTTACAAAAATAAAGCTGAAAATGCAATTTCTCATACATTCTATATTCTGCAGCTTGGTAAAACTACTCAATGGAAATACTTTAAGGGGAAACATTTTTTACAGTATACTGTCCCTTTAATATAGTTACTTCCTAATGTGTTTGAGTGCATTTTTTCCTCACTTGAAATGGACTGATATGGTTTACCCAGTGGCATCTCCAGTAATTAAATATAAGGGGGCACTTCCTGTATGCTCACCAGTGTTTTGTTGGTGAGCAGAGGTTGGTTATGATGGGAGGAATAGTATTGGGTGAGCCATAGGTGTGAGCAGGCTATGGGCATAACTTGGTGAGCCATGAGCAGGGGTGTCCTGAGCAGAGTGGTGGTGGGAAAATGATGGATGATCACAGTTGGAAGGGCACATGGGGGAATCAACCATTATTTTGGGGGGCTTGTGCCCATCTGTAGACACCATTGTGTGTAACCCTTTCATGATATTTAGTGTTAATTTTTATATAACAATTCCAAAAATCCACATAACAGCAATTATAAATAAACATTTTAATAACATATTAATTTTAGCTGTGTACATGTTTTATAGTTTTGAAGTTTGGGCTATAATTTTGCCATTTTTTAAGCTAATAAAAAAGTTACACAAACAGCTAGTGATGAAATAGAAAAGTGGAAAATGATGGAATAGCTTATTTGGATTCTTTCAAAGCAACGCTTTTACATGGTACATGGACTTGATGATAAAAGATTCTGCTGCTTGGAGAGAAATTGAAGTGCAGACTTCACAGGGGCTGAACTCACCGAATGCTAAAAGAAAAAGGGTGGAACCTTCTCAGAAGATTCTAGACAGGCAAACAGTGTTATTTTGAAATAGCTGATTTCTCTCTGCATTTCTGTATCTAAACCTAAGACCTAAGAGTAATGGGGGAAACCAGACGTGGACTCCTTGCACACATGCCCTTAGAGAGATACAACTGCACCTCACTGACGAGGCCCACAGAAGGCCGAAACGATCGTCTGGGGTTGTTGCTTCCCTTGCTCAGGGAAGAATTGCCTGGTATTTCGGCGCTGGACTGTCATTGGGCAGGATCAGACTGATATGCTACAGGATATTTTTTCTCTGTGAAGGGGCATAGTGTGCAAAAAGAATGCGCACCCTGAGTTGCAATTTAAATGAACAGGCATGGAAGTTATTCTAGCTTTTGTTCTATCTCAGGAGTGCTGTTCTCTTTCTCTTTTTTCACATTTCTGTATCTAAAGGAAAGACAAGCCCAGTGCAATATAGCAATGCATGATATTAGATTTTTCTTACACTTTGTGCTTTGCATTTTATATTACTTTGCACTTCCGATTTGCGCTTTCAATATTATTACATTTAATCTTCACGCTTTCTTTTTTGTATTTTAATAAATTTAGATCCAGCAGGAATTTTACAAATTCTAATTATGTTTTGAAAGTTTATACTTTGTGTATTTCTGTGTATGTTTTATATATTGCATTGCACTTTGTATTTGCTTTTTTGTAAAATAAAAATGAAAAACTGACAGCTTCAGAAAGTTAGAGGGACAGGGGAGTTCCTGGTCTGAACAGGGAACAGTTCTCTAGGAAAAAGCTCTCTCACAATTCTTGTGAAACGCTCTAAGCATTTTACACAAGTTGGTCTCCCTGAATTATCTCGCCAGCTGTATGCAGGTTTGCTCAAAATTCCCAATACTCTCATTTAAAGGGACACTCAAGGAAAGTCAAAATTAAACTTTCATTATTCAGATAGAGCATGCAATTTTAAACAACTTTTCAATTTACTTCCATTAACAAAATGGGCACAGCCTTAATATTTAAACTTTTTGAGTCACCAGCTCCTACTGAGCATGTGCAGGAATTCACAGAATAAACGTGTATGCATTTGTGATTGGCTGATGGCTGTCACATTATACAGGGGGAGTGGAAATAGACAACTTTTTAAAATTGTCAGAAAAAATCTACTACTCATTTAAAGTTTAGACTAAGTTCTAATGCATTGTCTTTTTATCATGCATTTGTTGATTATGTCAATCTACTGGGTTTACTGGTCCTTTAACTGACATGCATGTAATATATACTAAACTATTGGCAACAACTAGTTAAATTGTAGTGAAAACTTTTCAGTTTAATTTGAATTTGCTGAAAATTGACACTTATATCAGCCCCAGGTTTTCTCTTCTTAAATTATTTCTCCCCTGTAAAATTCTGTATCCCAGAGAGCCTCATTACTTTTTATGGAAGGCATCTCTCTGGGACTTCCAGGTTCCGCCCTTTATCTTATAGAATTCAGTGAGTTCAGCCCCTGTGAACTCTGCACAATAATTTCTCTCCAAACTAGAGCGTCTTTGCTTATCAGGCCCAGAAAGTAATTAAGCTCTCTGTGAAACTTGGAGAAATATAGCAAAATCTGCCTTCTTAGAATTTCAGTAGGGATCTTGCATTGCTGGAGGATCATTTTAGATCATCTTGTCTGAGCAGAGAGGTTTATATTATCAGGCCCTATATGAGAATCTTGAAGTTTACATTTGGTAAAGGGATACAAAAGACTATAATTACAAGGCTTCTGTGTATTGGTACAATATATTATACTGGTCATGTGTGTCATATAGATAATATTGCACTGACTCCCATGGAGTTATTTATGAGTTAGCACTCATTGGCTAAAATGCAAGTCTGTCAAAAGAACTGAGATAAGGGGGCAGTCTGCAGAGGTTTAGATACAAGGTAATCACAGAGGTAAAAAGTGTATTAATATAACCATGGTGATTATGCAAAACTGGGGAATAGTATTAAAGGTATTATCTGTATTTTTAAACAATAAAAATTTTCAAGTATTCAGTATTTCATTATGCATTACAATTTCAATTTATCAAGTACGCCCACATCATTTACTTATTCCTTCTCTTATTACGGTAAATTATCTGGACATTTCCTTTACTTCTCTACAATGCTTGTAAAATATAAAATTTGGTGGTTTAAAGATTAAAACCAATTTCAAATACGGTAGGTGTCATGAGATACAGGACACAGCATAGAAGGTACAACAGTATTTTTTTGCAGAGCATGAAAGTATACAGCTTGTCTAACACATCTAACTAAGTAACTGCGACATAGACTATAATGGCTATAAGTCACGCCCACATCCGGTGATGTCACACTTCCACTCTCATCACATCTTCCCCTTTTTCAAAAGGACAAAGCAACAAATAAGGTATACAAGAAGCATACAAAAATAGTTTTGTTTAGTGTGCAACAAATAAGTTATAAGAGAATATATATGAACAACACGAAATACAATCCTGACTTGGACATCGGGGTAGACTACCCTAGTCCACAGTGACCATGGGATTATTCTGCCCATTCTTCTAGTCACTGCTCTAACTACAGAGCTAATTCCGGTAGCAGGCTGGCAGTTTCACAACTCTTCCATTTGACGTAATTTTACATGGACTGTCCTCTGATATAGAAGAAGTTGATTGAGAGTCTGCTGGAAGCAAAGAAGTATCCCCACTGTGGTCTTGCTGAGAGGAAGTTGCCCCTCTTAAAACAAGGGATCCCACCAGCTGTGGCTCTGAGGCATCCAGTCCCAAACTCTCAGGTACTCGCTGAAGAAATCTTCTATTTCGACATGTGACTGTCCCTCCATCAGTAAGGACTACATAAGAGCTTGATTCTGGAGAGTGTCCAATTAATGTAGCAGATGTTTTCCATTTCTTCTCATCATCCAGCTTAACCCCTGCAAGGGCCTCACAGAGTGTTTTCTGTCGTAGAAGAATCGGTAGCCCCTTTTTGCCTTTTCATCCCTCCTAAGGACCTCGTCCCGAGGAACAGAGCAGAGGGTAGTGTAGTGTGGATCTGTCATCCTAGCATCAGTTGTAGCTTGGATGGGAGTCACCCTATAGGCCAAGAGAGGTAGGTACAGCTCAGATTGCTTCAAAATGAACTTGCTTGTTTAACCTGCCCTTTCAGCCATTCTATTTGCCTGCGGGTAATGTAGACTTGACGTAGAATGGACAAAATCATATTCACTGCTAAAAGAACTGAACTCCATGGAAGCAAACTGCATTCCGTTATCACTCACTTACTCCATTGGTATGCCCCACCAGATGAACAAGCTCTTGAGACGAGTGATAACGGCTTGACTGGTGATCTCATTCAAGGGTGCAATCTCCAAATACCTGGAATAGTAGTCAATCACGACTATGTACTTTTTCCCATGCAGTTTGCACAAATCTGCTACTATCTTTTGCCACAGACCTGCAGGCAGCGGAGTAGAAATCAAGAGCTGTCTTCTCTGAGTAGGCCGGCGTTCCCGGCAAAAGGCACATTTTAACACGTGGCTTGCAATGTTGGAACTGATCCCAGGCCACCATACCGTCTTAGCTGCCCTTTCTCTGCACTTTGAAATGCCCAAGTGGCCATCATGAATCATGTTTAACATCTCCTGCCTCATGCTAACAGGAATAACAATGCGGTCTTGGAACAGCACCAAACCATCCAGCTCTATGAGCTATGATCTCTCTGACTGGTAAGAACTTAAAGACATCCCGGCTGCCCGGCTCTCGGGCCAACCTTCTTTTATGTACTTAACTTCTTGAAGATCTGCATCTCAACGTGTATCCTTTCTTATTTGCTCTAGCTTTCCTGATGAAATGGATTTGGATGCCAGAACTGAATCCACATACACTTTCACATCTGATTCCGTTGAAGATACTTCAGCAGCAGCCAGCGGGAGCTTGGAAAGTGCATCTGCCACTGCCAGTTGTTTCCCCCGGCATATGCACTGCCTGAACATTGAACCTGAGCAGCCTCATCAGAAGTCTCTGGCATCTTAGTGGTGTCTTGTCAAGATAGGAGTTGATTAGAGAGACTAGTGGTTTATGGTCAGTTTCAAGACTAAATTTCTCTAAATCCACTAGGTAAGGCTGGAAGCGCTCGCAGGCCCAAACTGCAGCCAGGAACTCTCTCAATTTTGGCGTATTTTTATTCAGCAGCCATCAGTGTACGGTAACAGTAGGCGATGGGCTGTTGTTTGTTCTCATTCAGCTGCAGGCGGGTGGCCCCTAGCCCATAACTGCTCACATCAGCACTAACCATGGTCTTTTTAGAAGGGTCGTAGAACACCCAACACTGGAGCAGATCCCAGCAGGGACTTGACCTGTACAAAAGCTTCTTCCAGTGAAGGTCCCCAGACCCAGGCAACATCTTTCTTCAACAACTCTGTGATAGGGTGTAGTACTGAGGATAAATCTGGAAAGAACCTGCCCACATAGTTCACAAGGCCCAATATTTGTCTCAGCTCCTGTACATCAGAAGGACCTTTCATCTGTTCAATAGCAAGGATTTTATCAGGATCCGGATTGATGTCATCTCCATTGATATGCCCAAAATAACATAATTCAGATTTTCTAAAATGGCATTTCTCTATTTAATTTCAGTCCGAACTCTCTAATGGTCTGCAGCACACAGCTCAATCGCTTATCATGTTCTTCCAATGTAGACCCATACACTAAAATGTCATCCATGAAGACTGCGGTGCCCTTGTGGTCCCTTAGGAGGGAACTCATCTCCCTTTGAAAGATTTCAGGAGCAGAGGATATCCCACAGGGGAGTCTGCTGAAGCAAACCGACCTACCGGTGTGATGAAGGTAGTCAGTTTGCAGTACTTTGGATCCAGAGGTATCTGCCAGAAGCCGCTGGAAGCATCCAGTGTAGAGAAGAACTACGCCCCAGCTGTCTTTGAAGCTATGTCTTCAAGCGTCGGCAGAACATATCTCTCTCTCACTGCCTCATTCAGCCTTTTAAAGTCTACACAGATGCATACCTTCCCGTTTTTCTTCACAACAGGCACAATGGGGGCACACCAGTCAGTTGCTTCAACAACCTCTTCAATAACTCCTATATTCTTCATACGCAGAAGTTCCTTCTCCACTTGAGACATGAGCATAAACAGAATTCTATGAGGAGTGGTAATGCTGTATGGGATTGCATCACTTTTAAGTGATATGCGGACTGGGATGCAGTAGGTCCAATTCACCAAACATGTTTTCCGAAATCTCATTCACTCTGGCGACAAGGCCCAAACCACAGACTGCTTTACTGCTCAATAGGCTGTTATCACACTGACCTCTAATTACATGTACCCACATGGTGAATTTCCTCTGCTTGTACTGGCAACTGGCAAGAAATTTCCCTGCACAATCGATGCGGCCACCAAGACTATGAACTTTTGTTGTAACTTTCACCAGCTGAGGCTGTTGAGGCAGTTTTATGAATGCTGCAAGGGACATAACAGTGATGTCTGCTCCTGTGTCAATTTTGAAGGCAACCTTGGTTCCTATTACAATAAGGGTAACCTTCCAATCTTTTTCTGAACCAGACCGTTCAACAACAGACCCTACAAAGGACACTTCTTGACCCTCCTGGTCACTATCCACCTGCATCTCCTTAATGGATTCAGTTTACACACCACTTCAAAATTGCCCATTTGGTTACACTTCCTACATCTTTTATCTTTAGCAGGGCATATGACATTCTGATCATGGATACGGTTACACCGCGGGCAGCGAGCCTGCTGCACCCATCCGCTTCTGGGCCTATCTGTTGCCCTTAGTCTACTGCTCACACTGTGCCTTTCACCTGCAGCTCCCCTGATCTACTAAACTTCATCCACAATATTCTCAGACCTCAGCTCAGCACTTTGCTTTTTCACCAGTTCACTCTGGCGGGCCATCCTAAATCGCCCTATCTAATGTTAATTCAGCCTCCATCTGTAGCTTCAGTGAGACTTCAGCATCTGCAATTCCTATGACTATTCTGTTTCTGATTTGCTCTCCTTTAGCAACACCAAACTCACAGAATCCAGCTTGCTTCTGTTTGTGTAAAGGGTCTTTTCATATGCAAAGGAAGGGGGAGGGGGTGTCTGCTATTTCCCACCTGCAGTGGGTGTTCCAGTAACCTTTTAAACAGAGCTAAACTGGAAGCTTCTAAGTAAGTTTTTAAACAGTTTTATACTGGATTTTTATATGAGCATCTGTGCATATTATTCTTTATAGTAGTTTCTATTACATGCAGTTATATGAAAATTGGTGTATACTGTCCCTTTAAGATTAACAGTTAACACTATATTTTGCTATGTTCCTCCTGGGACATGTAATGACTCACAGCTTATGTGATAAACTTTTGTATTTGTGTTTCACCTGTTTAAAAAGCCTCAGTCTGCTTGTGCAGCGAACAAATGCAAAAGGTAACAAAAAGGTGACACAGTTGGGTGGTAAATTGTCATTTACTAGACGACATGCATAAAGCAGATATATTTCATGATTTAGTATCTCACACTCCTCTTTGTGAGCATATGAGTATGATGTGGCTTCAAAAAATATGACAAATAGTTTTATCAACCACCGTTGTTAACAGTGTACCCTTGAAACATGTCATTGTATTAACACAAGAGATTAGTCCTTTATTCACAATGTAGACCATATAAATCAATTGATTTAATTAATAGAGCTGAATCCACAGTTTAATATTGTTTCAATACAAAGAGAAGGCAATGCAGCCTTTAAATACAATTTATTCAACATCATACATAAATACACATACTATATATATATATATATATACATACTTACATACACACAAACATACACACACACATACATATTACATTTATGTATAGATAAAGGACTGCGAAATGCACAAAAACTGACCATTGTGCTTCTATTTCAGATCAATACTTACTCTCTAAAATGAAGAGGTACACAGGCCGCACTCGGTGGACTTTTAACATTTTATATTGATTAGCTACAACATTTCAAGGAGCAAATCTTTTTTCCTGAGGAATCTATTTTTTTCCCCTGGTAATTTAAAATGAGGAGTATATTTGACATTGTGAAAGCTGAATGTGTACTAGTTTACAGTAAATGACAAATACTAAAAATAATTATTGACTTACAGGGGTGGACAGAAACCAACCAGTGCCTGCGTGGAAAGGGAAGGGCCCCTTATCACCTGGCCACACCCTATGCCCCTCCCTCACCCTACTGTTTCTTTGCCCTGACCACTCTTCAAGGTCAGACCCCACACTCAAAGGCCCCTAGAGAAACAGACCCCAATCCAGACACTGGGCCCCCACACCAGGGCCAAGGTCCTCACTTGAAAACCCCTCACTTATCTTTTACTTCTAGCACAGCTGTCAGCCCCACGCTAGCTCACCCCAGTTCACAACCACCAGCTAAGTTGATAATGTTATGCTAGCTCATTTAACCACATGAGAATGTGAGCAGAGGTAGTGCCATTTACCAGACATTATAAAGCCCCAGGCCACATCCTATTTGCTCAACAGCTTAGTCCGCCCCTGAAACTCTCTAATTTACCTCTATTATCAATGTTGCATAGTTATCTTGGTAATCTTAGGTGAGCTCAGGAGTATGCAAATGCATTTAGCCATTGGGCAGCACTTTTCAACAATGTTGGCAATGTTATACATATTATCTACTGACATAGAATACTATCAGCTAATCTAGGTGTATTCTTCAACAAAAGATACCAAGGGAACAAAGCAAAATTTGATAACAGAAGTAAATTGGAAAGTTGTTTAACATTGTATTTCTATTTTACTGTCCCTTTAACAAATATGGTTGCATTTTAAGAAAAAATATTTTTAGGGGCTTTTGGCAATTAAATTGGACCTGAATTTCCAGAGATTTGTACATTTGAAAAAAAAATACTGTGCAAGTGATCAGCTTGGGATGAATTAGCAAATTCCTAGCTGTATGTTTCCTCAATTGTTCATCCTTATTTATTATTTTTTTGTAGACAAACATGAATCAATAATAGTATTTAATACTGAAACAAGTAAATAAACTTGCAAACTTCAACTAAGGATTAACCAAATTAAAATTTTGAGCTATAAAACCCTTAACAATCTCAAAAACACAAATAATTAAAGATGATTGTGTCCAAATAATGTAATGTAATTAAGTGCTTAAATAGTAGCATTTTCTACATTACTAAATTTAACAACTAAAAACATCTTATTTCTAACATCCCTAATATAAACATTTTTGTTATTTTATTTTTCTAAAAGATACCCTCAAGCCTAATTCACTCATTACTTTAAAGAGCTATAAAAAAAGTCATATTACATTTTCAAACCAACAAAATTGATATCTCAAGGCTCTCATTTTTTCATTAAGAGGATTTAAGCTATTGTCATCAATGACTTTCTTTTCATGCAAATAAAAGAGAACGAGCAATAAATGGTTTCTCATAAAATTAGGGGCCGGATAGAGTCAACGAGGAAAACTGGAAACTTCACATGTGAATTGATGCGGAATTCTCAGACCAACAGAGATCAGATTAACCTTTAGAATGCACATGTTTCTTGTCTTAGGGGGAGATTTATGGGCTTATTTAGAGAATGAATGCCCTGCATAAAATAACATACATAGAGTTTATATAGAGCTTCTCTCAAGATTAAAATCAATAAAAAGCATAATTGCCAGCAAATATTCCACAGTTTCCAATGTCCACTGTCACTATTAGAGCCTTGGGCTTAAAATTATGACATGAGCCAATTTTATCTTGTTATTGATAAACATCACACCTTTGGTGACCCCTGTATTTCTTAATGTGCTATATTACCCAATATATCAATATACCTTTAGGACACTGTTTTTTTAATATATTTGACCTCTGTATGTTTTATATGCAACCATTTTTTTTTTCTAACACTTGAAAATGTGGTACAGATACATTTTCAGTGTTGAAATCTAATATGTTTGCATTTGGTAACAGGCATAATGGTATAATATTACTACATGACAATCATGTTAATTTAGAGACTAACTGTAGTATTTTCTAGTGATGTTTATTATCAAACGAATGCTGAACTTGGACACCACCAGCTGTATTCAACTATTTTTAGAGCCAGATTTCTTCTTCAGAAAGTGCAACACACTAACCTCTGTTCTAATCTAGGTTTCAACATAATTCCGGATATCGGAATTCCATATTAGGGGATTTGTACCTGTATTACTACAGGGAGTGCAGAATTATTAGGCAAGTTGTATTTTTGAGGATTAATTTTATTATTGAACAACAACCATGTTCTCAATGAACCCAAAAAACTCATTAATATCAAAGCTGAATAGTTTTGGAAGTAGTTTTTAGTTTGTTTTTAGTTATAGCTATTTTAGGGGGATATCTGTGTGTGCAGGTAACTATTACTGTGCATAATTATTAGGCAACTTAACAAAAAACAAATAGATACCCATTTCAATTATTTATTTTTACCAGTGAAACCAATATAACATCTCAACATTTACAAATATACATTTCTGACATTCAAAAACAAAACAAAAACAAATCAGTGACCAATATAGCCACCTTTCTTTGCAAGGACACTCAAAAGCCTGCCATCCATGGATTCTGTCAGTGTTTTGATCTGTTCACCATCAACATTGCGTGCAGCAGCAACCACAGCCTCCCAGACACTGTTCAGAGAGGTGTACTGTTTTCCCTCCTTGTAAATCTCACATTTGATGATGGACCACAGGTTCTCAATGGGGTTCAGATCAGGTGAACAAGGAGGCCATGTCATTAGATTTTCTTCTTTTATACCCTTTCTTGCCAGCCACACTGTGGAGTACTTGGACGCGTGTGATGGAGCATTGTCCTGCATGAAAATCATGTTTTTCTTGAAGGATGCAGACTTCTTCCTGTACCACTGCTTGAAGAAGGTGTCTTCCAGAAACTGGCAGTAGGACTGGGAGTTGAGCTTGACTCCATCCTCAACCCGAAAAGGCCCCACAAGCTCATCTTTGATGATACCAGCCCAAACCAGTACTCCACCTCCACCTTGCTGGCGTCTGAGTCGGACTGGAGCTCTCTGCCCTTTACCAATCCAGCCACGGGCCCATCCATCTGGCCCATCAAGACTCACTCTCATTTCATCAGTCCATAAAACCTTAGAAAAATCAGTCTTGAGATATTTCTTGGCCCAGTCTTGACGTTTCAGCTTGTGTGTCTTGTTCAGTGGTGGTCGTCTTTCAGCCTTTCTTACCTTGGCCATGTCTCTGAATATTGCACACCTTGTGCTTTTGGGCACTCCAGTGATGTTGCAGCTCTGAAATATGGCCAAACTGGTGGCAAGTGGCATCTTGGCAGCTGCACGCTTGACTTTTCTCAGTTCATGAGCAGTTATTTTGCACCTTGGTTTTTCCACACGCTTCTTGCGACCCTGTTGACTATTTTGAATGAAACGCTTGATTGTTCGATGATCACGCTTCAGAAGCTTTGCAATTTTAAGAGTGCTGCATCCCTCTGCAAGATATCTCACTATTTTTGACTTTTCTGAGCCTGTCAAGTCCTTCTTTTGACCCATTTTGCCAAAGGAAAGGAAGTTGCCTAATAATTATGCACACCTGAACTAGGGTGTTGATGTCATTAGACCACACCCCTTCTCATTACAGAGATGCAAATCACCTAATATGCTTAATTGGTAGTAGGCTTTCGAGCCTATACAGCTTGGAGTAAGACAACATGCATAAAGAGGATGATGTGGTCAAAATACTCATTTGCCTAATAATTCTGCACTCCCTGTATATATACTATAATACATTACTTATATTGTAATTAATGCTTTATATCAATCTTTTAAGCACAAAAAGAGAAACAATATTTCAAACAAATAAATGCTGAAAAGTTTAACATTGGTAGCTAAAAAACAAATAGTGAATCATTTCACACTATTTTCACTGACCAATACCCATGTACAACTTGATATAAGCATGTTCTGTCACATTTATTTAGTCCTGTGCATGTAATTTAAGTAGACACCCAATTATAGCTAATACAGTTTACCTAGATTCATTGTGAACTGACATTCTGATTATTGTTTAATTGGTATTTAAGTTTCTATCCACCTTGCATATTTGATTTAAAGGCATCTTTGATATCTTTATAGCACTTATTTATTTTCATAATTGAATCTATGGGGCCGATTTATCAGCTACATATGGAGCTTGATGCCACTGTTATCGTGCGAGCCTTCAGGCTCTAAAGACCGCTGCTCCATAACTGGTCTGCCTGCTCTGAGGCCGCAGACAGAAATCAACCCGATCCAATACGATCGGGCTGATTGACACCACCTGCTAGCTCTGCAGGGGGCGGCATTGCACAAGCAGTTCACAATAACTGCTGGTGCAATGATAAATGCCTACAGCTTATGCTGTCAGCATTTATCAATGTGCAGCGGGCATGATACGCTAACCATTTATTACCAATTCACCAGTTTTTCATAACCAACACGGTTATATTAATATACTTTTTAGCTCTGTGATTACCTTGTATCTAAGCCTCTGCAGCCTGCCCCTTATTTAATTTCTTTTGACAGACTTGCATTTTAGCCAATCAGTACTGACTCCACAGGAGTGAGCACAATGTTATCTATATGGCACACATGAAGAAGTGCTGACTAGATGTGAAAAACAGTTAAAATGCACTGACATAACAGATGGCCTTCAAGGGCTTAGAAATTAGCTTTCAACAAAGAATACCAAGAGAACAAAGAAAATTTGATGATAACAGTACATTGGAAAGTTGTTTAAAATTGCATTTCCTGTCTGAATCATAAAAAGTAAATTTTGACTAGACTGCCCCTTTAAATATTATTTAAAAATGTTTTATTTTTAACTTTTATACATCATTATATTGCTACAGAGTTTAATGGCTAGATTTTTTTAAATTACCTAAACTTTTGGTAACACAAACGGAAGAGGTAAATGAAGAAATAGAAACATGAATGCTTATAAATGGGAGAATATGGTACACAGAAGAAGGGGTTGCTCCCAAAAAATTTGAGAATGACAACAAATGTGAGAAATGATAACATAAAAGAAGAGAACATAGCACAACAAGGAGACAATATTTATAGACAAGTACAGAGATGGGAAATATTTTGCCACTCAGAAGTTGGATGCTAAACAGGAACTTCTTTTCCATAGGTTTCAGGTCTATATTAAGGACTTAGTACAGTGCCTTTTGTTTGAGTATGATGTTTGTTATACTTGACACCAAACCTTTTACAGTTTCTATTTTGCATGTTGCAGACCATGCCTATTCTCAGAACATTGGAATACTTCCTCACCTTCCTTTCATGATGTCTGCATTTTACATATACACTTTAGCCCTGTTGACTGGCCTATGCTTCCTGTTACTTGGACGTGCATTGTCACACAGAGTATTTTGCACCAATTTGTGTATTATTAAATTATGTATCTCCTTCTTGTATGGCTCCATTGATCAATCCTCTGTTAGTGACTTTATGCAGAGATGTATGAAAAAATGTGCATATACGAGCTGACCTCAGATGTGATTGGCAAGCTTCAACTATTGCATGCTGGTAGATGTAGTGCTCTCCTGTTTCATTATCTAGGGCTGTGGAATATAGCTGAACTTGTCTTAATGATAAGTTTACATTGAAGGGACAGGAAAAGGAGAGTCTATAAATAACATTGCAGCATGGGGAAGTTTACGATTTACCCATAAATGTAGAAGGAAGAGAAAGAAAGGATTTTTTTGGTGGCATTTTAGGGATGCATGATTCCATTTAGAAAAGCACAAAAAAATGTAATGCTACCTAAATAAAAATGACTATGGATAATTAAAAGACTGAATTATAAAATAAGAAAACATAATAATAATAATAATAATAATTACATAAGGGGTATTTGGAGGGGCACTGCCCTCACTGCCCCAAAGGAACAGCCACCACTGATACATACATATATACAGTATGTATAAATACATAATGTATATGATTTTTAATTTATAAACAAGAAATTGTTGTGGTTACTTTAAGATGCATGCAAATCTGTCATTGTTATTTTCTGTTCAAATAAGATGAAACAGAACAGTTTTTCATAATAAATGAAAGCTCTTTATCTCCGTAAACGACTATTTCTAGCCTTTTCATGGCTCTGCTGGAACATTTAAGAGACAGTCCTCTGTAATAAGTATTCCATGGTGTAAAAAAAGACATTTAAAATGTAGACTGCACAGCAGGTGCATAGAGTATATGCCTCTCACTACACCACAGATCTCTCCCATGAACTATATTTCCTGCAAACAGCCCCACTACTGTGTATCTGTCCCAAAAAATATTGTGACAAAAAGTTACTTTGTCCCTGTACAAATACATATTAGTTTAATTTTTAGTAGATATGTTGTTAAATTTAACCCTTTGGTAAAGTGGCAATTAATTTCTATGGATTTTCATTTTATTGTGTACAATATTCTAATATTGTTTAAAGCAATTGTACTGACCAAATTAGTTCTCTCCAACATTAAAATGAATTCAGGTTTATTGTTCAGCTTCTTTTATTCAAAAATGTCTTATGCTTTTTTTTTTTTTTTGTTTAGTTTCAATGAAAAAAATACAATGTAATGAGATCAGTAATTTGACATTGACAGTTAAGGATCTCTGCCAGACATCAATTTTAAATTTGTTTTAATAAAGTGATTATTTTGTGGTCTTCTAAATGTTCTTTTCTTTTGATTCTTTATTAAGTATTATTTGTTAGCATACGAGCAATGGTTATTGACCAAAATGTTAAGTTGCTAACAAAAATGGCACAAAGCTATATATGTTCTGATGATACTAGGCACTTACGTTCAATAATGTAAACTCTCCCAAACTTAAACTTTATAGAAATGTATGACCTTAGGATTCAATTGAAGTGACCTGACAGTTATACCTCTCAAATCTGTGCCTAAAATTCATAGAACACTGAATAATAGAATACTAATACTACTACTGATAATAATAAAAAAATATATAGCTACATATATGAGAATAGTGCTTGTAAACAAAAAGGGTCATTAAATACAGTTTTTCATAATCAACAAATGCATAATAAAAAAACAATACAATAGCACTTAGTCTGAACTTCAAATGAACAGTAGATTTTTTTTCTGACAAATTTCAAAGTTATGTCTATGTCCACTCCGCCTTTATCTTGTGATAGCCATTAGCCAATATACCTATATTCTGTGAATTCTTGCACATGCTCAGCAGTCAACAGTGACTCAAAAAGTGTAACTATAAAAAGACTTCACATTTTGTTAATGGAAGTAAACTGGAAAGTTGTTTAAAATTAAGTGTTCTATCTGAATCATGGAAGTTTAATTTTGACTTGAGTGTCCCTTTAAGTATTGCAGTTCTGATTATCATTCAAATACTCTTTCCAAACTAAAATAAAAAATGCAGACTAATTGTGCATTCTTGCACTGGAGGGATTTAATCTGTACATCAAAGGTTCAGAATTATCCTGTAATAAAGATGATTAGTAACTGATCTAACTACTGTTGATATTAACAGTCAAATGTGATTTTACTAATTTGTTTAATCTGATAAATTTTGTAGTGTGTTTTAAAAGTGTCACTAATCTGTGTTACTGGGAATGTTTACAAACAGTGAATAAAGAATCAATCCTTTTTCCTTAGATATGCAACTATCATTAAAGTGCTAAGGGCTCAGCTATGTGAAATGTGAATTGTGAATAATATAATCTAAAACCGTATATATATACACACACACGCACATGTGAAGTCATTCAATGATTAAAATACAACAATGTAGCTTAATCAACCTGTTAACCTTTATATATAAAAATATAACATAATATTATAAACACTTTTTCATGTTCCTTGACTGTGCACTAGTGATAGGGACATTGCGGTGTTTGGTTTAATTACCTGTGAAGAAAAATGGTGATGTTCCATGGTTTTGTGATTGGTGGATTTATATAATAAAAAAGTAATTGACAAAAAAATGGTTAGTTATTTGCATTTCTAAACATTATTTTTTTTAACTTGTTTATTGACTGTCCAAGTCTCGAGTACTGTTAATTATATATATTTAGAAATAATTTAATTGGATAGTTTAATTTTAAGGAGTGTAACCTAAATAATACCAATCTCTACTTTTATACTGTATGTATTCCAACTTATTTTATGTTTTTCTTATTATATACAACATTTTTATTGTACATCTGCTGAGTGCTAGACATTATATTTGACTCTCAGTTATGGATTTACTCTGCCTGAGTCATGTAGTTGGTTAAACACTTCACAGAATATTTTCATGGAATCAGAAAAAGTGATGTACAACTTTTTAAGAGGTTATGTGAATGAGAATGGGGAAAATGCCATGCAGTATAAGCTTCTGCTCTTCCAGTTGCACAGAGATCTTAAAAGGACACTAAACCCAATTTTTTTCTTTCATGATTCAGACAAAGAATGCAATCTTAAGCAACTTTCTAATTTACTCCTATTATCACATTTTCTTCATTCTCTTGGTATCTTTATTTGTAAAAGCAGGAAGTAATCTTTGGAGCTGGCCTATTTTTTTGTATAAGAGCAAAAATGGAAGAGGTAAGGATCGCACTCTAGCGGTGTTAATGCATCTTACCCCTTGTAATCTAGCTTCAGAGTCTGGTAAAAAAAGCACAGATGCATTCTTTTAACGCTGTATAGATTTACTACAGCCTGGGGACTTGGTGACCAATAAAATACAATCTAGAACATTTTAATTGTCCTTTTTGTGCCAAAAATGGAAACCAAAATGTAAAATGTAAAAAAACAAACAAAAAACAAAAAAACAAAACAGTTTATAAGAACCACTTTGTTTCAATTATTTTTGAAATACCCCTCCATTGCTAAAAATAATAATAAAAAAAAAATCAGATTGTATGTAATCATCAGTGGACTCCACTGGATAATAAATTCCTCCATTGGCCTAGTCTATGAAACAAGGCTAATATTTTCCTGATGGGAATATAGTAGTGTAAACAGGATTTTTTGTCCAACAAAATACAGTATCCTGTTAAAAATAGTAAGGTTAAGATGATCAGCTCTTGATGATACAAATATCTGACTATGTTGCTAATATGTCTAACTATCCAATACTATAAAAGGCCAAGTGTGTTTGTCCGAAGCTGTCATGCGCAGTAGAGACAGCACGAGGACAGAAAGAGAGAGGGAGAGAGAAAGAGAGAGGAGAGAGAGAAAGAGAGAGGGGAGAGAGATAGAAAGAGAGAGGAGAGAGAGAGAGAGGGGAGAGAGAGAGGGGAGAGAGAGAGGGGAGAGAGAGAGAGAGAGAGAGGAGAGAGAGAGAGAGAGAGAGAGAGGGGAGAGAGAGAGAGGGGAGAGAGAGAGAGGGGAGATGGAGAGAGAGAGAAAGAGAGAGGGGAGATAGAGAGAGAGGGGAGATAGAGAGGGAGAGAGTGCAAAAGAGGGGGGGGAGAGAGAGAGTGCAAAAGAGAGGGGGGAAAGAGAGAGAGAGCAAAAGAGAGGGGGGAGAGAGAGAGCTCAAAAGAGAGGGGGAGAGAGAGAAAGCAAAAGAGAGGGGGAGGGAGAGAACGCAAGGGGTGGGACCACTGTACTGCAAAAAATGGCCCGTGTGATCGGGCTTTAGGACTAGTTCTACTATAAACTGTCTTCAGATTTCTCTAATGCTTTACAGACAGCTCAATATTACATTTCTATGTATAGCAGCTATAATGATAATGCTACTAATTATATAATCCGACTATAGATGTTTCTTGACTCAAGTGTATAATTCTTAATTTGTTCTTATCTTACAGCAGCAATTTGCATTTTGTTCCCTTATTTGTTGCATTGTTAGCATAATATAATAAGCAACACCAGTACTAATCTAATTAGAACCTCATGCCTATTTACTATTTTAGAAATAGCTTAAAAAAATCTGAACAATATCCCTAACTGGCTTATTTTGCAATATTGTTTGCAAAGCCTTAGGGAAAAAGATTTGGTTTCTTCCATTAAATCAGGTGTTAATCATATTGGAAGCTTAGCAGGTGAATTCATGTGTATAAAAAATAAGTGTTGCGGTAAAATCTGCATCTGTGCTTCATGAAAGAGACATCAAAGTTTACAATTGTGTATAGTAGACCAGTCTAGTTCAGGTGTATATCAAGACAGTCTGTTGGGAATGAAAACAGTATAGGAATATATACTTTTTTAGATAAAAAATCCTGAAAACTCCAGTTGCGAAACATTTTAGGTCACATTGTGACAATCCTTCTCAATACTTCTCATTTAAAGCTATAGACCATATTCCGAAACTAAATACAGGAGGTAATAGACAGGATAGACCTAATAAGTGTGAAACCTACTGGTTATTTACCCTGCAGTCAGGAGCCCCTATGGGTATAAATGAAAAGGCAGATATTAAATTATTTACTGGTTAAAATAGGGAGGGCAACACAACACTATATTATTTGTTAAGACACCACTATAGACAGATCCTACAGTGTCCATTATATATATACATGGTCATTCAAATTTTTTTCATCTCATCACAGTTCACCAATATAATACCACATGTATTCGTATGTCATAGGGAATATACCATATATTTCTTTATATCAGACACAGTCTGTCATCTCTGTTACACACACAAACTTTTAAATAATATTTGATAGCAGTGTTTTTCTACCTACTCACAAAAAGTTTTTTACTTTTTTCTTTTTTTCACTCACTATTTTCACTTTATTATTTCATAACTAAATTTATAGCTTGAATAATTTTAATAATAACATTATTATTTTTAAGCCCACATATTTATCCAGGAGCTACAAATAGCAGTCTATTTTAACGTCATAATGTTATATTATACTATTCTCCAAAAAGGAATGAACAGTTTTAAGATTCAAATCATTAACATTTTATTCATGGCTGCAGTCCACCTGTTGATGTATAGCCTATCCTTAGCTGAAATAACCCAGATAGTGTATGATACCACCCAAATAGCAATATTATGCTATTAAACTATTTGTCTTTAAATCATTATTGAGATGTTAAATTCATTCTAACTGAGATTATCGCCAACTTAGTATCTTTTTTTCTGTATTTTAATATTTGTATACGATTAATAATTTTTTATACTGTTTTTGTGTTACTATATTTGATCCAATTTGAATATGCTAATTATGTGCTTCTAAAATCTATGATGCTCTAAAATCGAGCACTATGAGTGGCTAAATAAAATGGGCATCTCTGATTGGACCAACAGAGTTTTTAACATGTGAACAATTAACCCCTTACTATCCCTGACGAAGTGCTGTAACGGCACGAAACATGTTGGATGTCTAGCTACTAAGTTGGCAGGCTGACATGAATCTGGCTGTGATATTGTTCCATTTTGTAGCTGTTTGCTACAATAAAGATATATTTTAACTCTATATCCTAGGTCCATTTACTGCTGGATCCTTTCTGCTTTTGTGGATTAGCTTGTTCATATTTACTATTTTAACAAACCCATCATTTTACTATTATTCTAAAAGATTATTAAAATTAAAAAATAGTGGTTAGTTTATCATCGCTGAATAGTGAGTATATAATACCACACATTACAAAGGTAAGTAAAAAATACACCTAGTATAAAGCTAGTAACTTTAAAAGGACATTGAATAATAAAAACAATTTTTAATTAATGTTTGTATTGTCAGTAGCAACATTAGAGGAATCTGATGATAAATAGAAAACATATATGTTCGACAAAAACATCATCATGTGATCACTCGTGGAACGACTGTATACACACAATCGGATGAAAACCACTGGCTGTAGACTCTGCTCGGCTTCTAGATATCCTGTTGGGCTTTCTCTTGAGAAAGCCCGGCCACTGACCATGGGAAACGCGTCGAGGATTCCACTAAGTGTGGACAGTTGACGTCTCCTGTGTATCTGTTTTTGAAAGTCTGCGGCAGGCTATTCTGAAGCCGAGCAGAGTCTACAGCCAGTGTTTTTCATCCGATTGTGTTTATACAGTCGTTCCAGGAGAGTCAACTTTATACCATCTGTCTTTTTGCCTGATTTTACATATATCTAGTAAGTGCAACAGTGTGTGTTGCGTGTATGTTCATGTTATTAAAGTCTTCACTTGAATCGTACTCTCTGTGTGCGCTTCTTTTCATCTTGTTTTGCATATTCCATATACATCGAGCCAAGGGAGTGATTACCTGGCTGGCATGGAGCAGCACCGGAGGTTTGCGGTCCCCAACAGGATTCGGGGTCTACACGTAAGATCCAATAACCATCAAGGAATTAAGATCCAATAACCATCAAGGAATTAAGGAATACCCTTGATCTATACAAACATTATAAAGGTACCTACAAACTTTTTCCTTTTCTACTTATTTGTGAACCAGATCCACCAACAATAGCTCAAGTATTCTGGTTTTTATCATCGGATTGTGGACACATGATACATGTCTTAAAGATTATTAATAAGTTCCAATAAGTGGCAGGGTACCTGTGGTTTATAACCTTTCACTTTATTATTGTGTAAGAGTGTATGTGTATATCCTATGTGAGCAATCATATACCTGTAGTGATTTATGTCAAAGCAACATAGTGGTCATAGCTACAGTATAGTAATATTATTGCAAAATTCCACATACGATATACATCTATATATAGACCTGGTTTGGTTTAGGTTTAGCACAATATCATTTTATTTGATGATCATGTGATCACTGCCACTCCTCTGGATCTGTAAAATGGAGGCTAAACAATACTTTCTAAAATGTCTTCTGTCAACCATACACAGCAGCAAGCCAAATAAAGTGTCTGAAAATATATATAAATATAAAGAAGAAAGGGCACTTCAAAGGGGCATTAACCGGGGGACAATCATGTACAGTAAACAAACAAAAACACACTCACAAGTGTGAGGCCCTTATTCATGCAGACTTCCCAATCTAGGTAAATTGGCAGCCTCCCAGAAAGCACATATAAACACATAAACAGGGGCATCAAGCTCCATTCGGAGCTTGATAATTTGGCCCCTAGGTCTTCAGGCATGTTAATCTGATGAGCTTGAAGTTGAAGGTAAACTTTTGTGCTCAAGCGCAAACAAAATTTGCGCTCAAGCACAACTGTTTACCTTCAACTTGTAATATGTGCGTAAGTTAACGTTGTCATGATACTGCTTATTGTGACCCACAATAACTTTAGTATGCCACTTGTAATCTAGCCCTATGTATATAACATTATTACAAAGATTGATGCAAACACATCCGCCATATATATATATATATATATATTTAACAAAATGTGCATGTTCCTGAGCCTACTTCTGAATGCTCTAATGCAAATGACCAAGAGAAACAGATTTTAAGTTAAATGTCCACAAAGCGATAGGTGAAACCAGGAATTGCCCTGCTTTTTCACAATCAAGAGAAAACTTAAAGGAACAGTGAAATCAAAATTAAAGTTTCATGATTCAAATAGGGCACGTGATTTTTAAACAACTTTCAATTTACTTCTATTATCAATTTTGCTTTGTTCTCTTGACATCCTTTGCTTAAGAGTAAACCTAGGTAGGCTGTTACAGCTCAGGAGCATGCATGTGTCTTTGCTAAAGCAGTCTATTGCAGCAGTGTATGGCCTCTATTTATCATAGTCTGGCGGACCTGATCCGACAGTGCGGATCAAGTCCGCCAGACCTTGCTGAATACAGCGAGCAATACGCTCGCCGTATTCAGCATTGCACCAGCAGCTCACAAGAGCTGCTGGTGCAACGCTGCCCCCTGCAGAGTCACGGCCAATGGGCCACCAGCAGGGGGTGTCAATCAACCCGATCGTACTCGATCGGGTTGATTTCTGGTGATGTCTGTCCGCCTGCTCAGAGCAGGTGGACAGGTTATGGAGCAGCGGTCTTTGTGACCGCTGCTTCATAACGGCTGTTTCTGGCGAGCCTGCAGGCTCACCAGAAACACGGGGCATCATAGGCCCCTATGTATCTATGTATAACATTGTTTTACACAATGTTGCATACACTGCTGCCAAATGACTAGAGACGCATGCCCACTTCTGAGCTAACCTATGATTACAATACCAAGGGAGCAAAACTGATAACACAAGTAAATTAGAAAGTTGTTTAAAATGTTATACTCTGTACAATCCATTTAGTTTTAATGTTCACTTTACTGTTTCTTTAAAGTCTACAGAAATCCTTTGCTTATATCAAAATAATAAACAAAAGTTTAATAGTAATAGACTAGTATTCAATATACAGTTATCAATATTATATGAAATCAAATTTATGCTTGCAAGATTGTTTTGTATAATGTACAGCTAAGAGTCTTTAAGAATCACTTCCAAAAGTCTTGGCACGGTCAAGCTTCCTAAAGACAAGCAGATGCTGTGTGGGCAAGCAGATCTTGACAACTGTAGACCGAAGCTGCTCTTGACAGCTTGTGCCTTACTTATCTCATCTCCCTTGTTCCCCCCACTTTTTTTGAAAGGGCTGAAGTGTGACCATAACAAAAACAAATATGAATCTAGGTCCATGTTGACAAATGCAAATGAAAAAATCCAACAACAATATATTACAAATGCATTTTAAGCTACAGCATTGTGTACATTGCTTGGTTCAAAAGTGAATAACAATACAAACACCAAACAACGTTGCTAGATTTGGAACAGGCTCGCTTTATTTTTATGGTTATTTGCTTTGCTTTCTCAAAGATCTACAATATATTGCTTATTAATCTAGTCTATGTCACTTATCATTGTGCTATTTCAGTATCCAGAGATCTGTGATATTTACAGACAAAAGATAATAATATAAACTATTTTTTTGCTAGAAACACATAAGTATGTCAGTGGCATTGATGCTTTCTATTCCAAGTTAGAGTCAGGTGCGTGTAGTATAACATTTATAAGAGACAAGGTTCATTATTTATCAATTTTCATAATAAGAATAATATAACAAGAGAATAAAGGGTACAAACAATAATGCAGCTACAGACAGATAATTCTATAAAAGATAAGAATAGTTTAGTTACAAAAGTTAATTCAGTGACAGGATAAAGACAGTTAAAAAAAATATTTTAGAAATGTGAGGCAGCACGTTTGTCCAAAGGAGGAGTTAGGCCTTGAGTTAAAGGTGAACAAGTAGATATGCACTTTACCGCAACACACCAGAGTTTTAAAACCAACTTGCTTTCCATGATCCTCAGTCATTCATATAGCCAAGTTGAAGAAAAAAGAAAAGCAGGAAAGATAAAGATTAAAAAAAAAACTTCTGCCACTCGAACAAAAGGAAAGGGCGGGGCTCGTCGACTCTAACCATCATAAAAGAAATACATTTATCAGATAAGCATATATTTTGTATTCTTTCATCAGATGGTGAGAGTAGGAGTCATCGTGTGTGAGAATCAATACCCAAGCAGTGGAGTCCACAAGACCACCATGAAATAGGGGTGGACAAACAGTGAAGAGTAGACCTAGCACTTCACTTTTACATCACTCCTCATCAAGGAGGCAAAATAAAATGACTGAGTATGATGGGAAGTTGGATGTATTTAAAGCTCTGGTGTGTTAGGGTGTCCTTTGTCTCCTTCTAGTGGTCAGCAGGGTGATATTTCCACACATGATGACTTGTGGTGTTTACCATCTGATAAAAGAAACTCCTTGTTTGAACATAAAAGTAAACTATGTGTGGTTAACTAGCTGATTCAATCCCTGCACAGAGGATTATTAAAGGGCACTGAAGTAAAAATGAAACTTTCATGATTCAGATAGAGTTTGCAATTTTAAACAACTTTCCAATGTACTTCCATTAACAACATGTGCACAGTCTTTTTATATTTACACTTTCACCAGGTTCTACCGATCATGTGCAAGAATTCACATAATATACATATATGCATTTGTGATAGGATGATGGCTGTCACATGATACAGGAGGAGTGGAAATAAACATAAGTTTAAAATTTGTCCTAAAAAAAATCTACTACTCATTTGAAGTTCAGCCTAAATGCTATTGCATTTTCTTTTTATCATAGATTTGTTAAGTATGCAAATCCACTGTATTTACTGGTCCTTTAAATCACAATCTGTTTCTATGTTACCCCCTTGGTATAATTATAACATAAACATATTGTCATGAAATCTGAGATTGAAAAACAAAAATACAAAGAAATTAAAAAAATAGATGAAAAACAGATTGTGATTATTCTTTGCCTTCTAAAAGAGAGGCCTGTGTAATTCATAATTAATGCTATAATAATAACCGACAATGGGCCCTATTTAAGAAAGACTGGCGGACCTGATCCGACAGTGCGGATCAGGTCCGCCAGACCTCGCTGAATACAGCAAGCAATACGCTCTCCGCATTCAGCACTGCACCAGCAGCTCACAAGAGCTGCTGGTGTAACGCCGCCCCCTGCAGACTCGCGGCCAATGGGCCACCAGCAGGGGGTGTCAATCAACCCGATCGTACTCGATCGGGTTGATTTCCGGCGATGTCTGTCCGCCTGCTCAGAGCAGGCGGACAGGTTATGGAGCAGCGGTCTTTGTGACACAGGGCATCAAGCTCCATTCGGAGCTTGATAGATAGGCCCCAATATATTTGGTAAGCATCATATATAAAATAACATAGGAACTCTAAATCTTGAGACAGGAACAGCCCAAGAAAAATACTAGATGAAAAGAGTAAAAATTGGTGAAACTTAAGAAAAGAAAATGAAGTTATCTTATTACAAAAAAACTACCATATCAATACCAGATAGATGCATTCAGCCTATATAAAAATTTAGTGTAAAGCTACATTGGGGGGGAATTAGAGTTAGGAAATCTACTTAATATCTGAGAAAGATATGGCATGCCCAATATCATGTATTACTATTATGTGCTGTACCTTCCTGCAGTTAGATAAGGATGGAGTCATTACATTCAATATAGAAGACTAAAACTCAAATATCCCAGGCAGATAGGAAATCGACAATGGCCTAACATTTAACCATGCTCCTCAGGAATTGAGCATTCTCTTGTAAGTATAAAAGTAAACAGTCAGTGTTTATAGAAAACCATCTGTTTACAAACTCTCGTATTCAAATGCTTAATATTGGATGAAGGTTCTTTTCAAATTAAAACTGTTTGTCTAACTTTCAGTCTCATTCCATTCCCTAGACTCACTGACCTGAAATCAACCTATTTTGGAAAGTTTATTCACATAGTTCATAGGTATCCTGTCTAAATCATATGGGCTATATTGCAAGTGGAGCGCTAATTAATGCTTCTGCTTGAGCGTTAATTGCGCTAGAATTACGTTTTTTGTGCCAGTTGGGTTGCGCTCGTATTATGAGTTGATAGTAAATTGTTTTCCCTCTAGCGGTAACATGACTAGCTCAAAAATCCAAAGATATAATATTGCATGCATTTTCACGTATTCCCCATAGAAGTCAATGGAAAAAAAAGTGGAAAAATACATCTCTCTCTCTCTCGCAAACCCGATCGCATTTTCTCATTTGTTGCTTAACCAACAGGAAAATATGAATATGTTATATTCCAATGTTCTTTACATAAAATAATATGTTCTATTTATTATAAATACATATTTCTACATATATCTGAAGTTTTTTTGCACAACTATATATTTATACCTACATAGACAATGAAATCTGCACAGCGGAGCACTCTTGGTTCGTATATCCTCCAGAAATGATTCGAGGGCACAATAGAGAGAGGGCGGGAACACACTCCCTTACTCACCGGGTAAGTAAGGATAAAAAGCACGGGTCAAAAAACATTCCAAAAGTGTTCCAGTATGATATGCAGGTACTCAGCATAGCATACGCGTTTTGTGCGCTTGCGTACTTGGTCACTGCTCACCTGTGTACCTGCATGTCATCTATTTAAAGTATACAATTAAAGAAATATACCTTACATTTGTGAGTTCTTTATTATCTATCCTGGAAGACATCAGAAACTAAGAAAAATGACTGTCTTGTGTCTATACAGAATTCTAGAATTGGCTATATCATTTCCATAATACTTGATACATGAACCTCATATGTAGTATATTATGTATTTCTGATGTCATATGTGTTTAAAAATAAAAAAAACATTTAAATATTCCATAATACTTATACTCATCTTATAGAGAACAGATCAGTATTCATAATTAATTGTGTATACTCATTTTAGGAACAAAGCCAAATTAGTCCTTACAAAACATGATATATTAGTCATATGTATTCAGAAAAGTAAAGAAAAACACTTCTTATATCATATATTTATGAAGATAAAACATATAAAAGTTTGGGGGCGGAGCTGGCTCTGCATCTGAGCGGTCGTACTTCACATCAGCTCTTGCTGTATTTCTCAGATTTATACATTTTAGACCGCTCAGAGCAGACAATTTTTCCCTGAACAGTTGTGGATTGTGAAGCAGTATACTTTCGGCACTTCCGAAAGCTTAGGAGACCTGAGCAGTGGTAAATTTCATGACCCTAAGCACTGAGACCACCGCAGCAACAATGGAGAAAGCGCCATCTTGCTAATCAGACTAGGCTGGCATTCCTATATTGAGTACAACTCCCTCATTACAGCAATAGTAGAGACTTTGCAATCCCTTCAGTATGGATGGACATCTATCATACTCAGTAGTGGCTGATTTACTAACGGCCTTTGAGCTGAAAATGGACAGATGTTTTGAGGACTTGTCACTGTTGCTACATGCCGAGCTAACCAGTGAGGATACGAGACATGAGGAGCCGGAGACTGAGCTGTACGTTTGGAGCGCTACTCTTAACGCTCAGGATCCAACTCAGACGAACCACGCTGTCACCCTTGACATGGAACTAAATAAGATGACGCCCCCGTCAAAGGCTGATTACCGTAGGGAAAAATCTCATATAGCACTTCAACTTGATCGTGCTACCACTTCCCGGCAGTCGGGACTTAAGCCTCGTTCCTGGCATCTCAGACCTCTTATGAACTTGCAGCTAACTTCTGGTAGCCGGGGTTTCCCAGCTTCAGGGTCTCTTTTCAGCTACAATAATCTACCCTACACTCTGGCTTATTCAATCGATGCCAGGCTCCTACAACTTAGAGTTGGAATAGGCTAACTTTTTATGAGCCGGGCTTGGTCTGTCACTCATGGCCGTAAGTAACTCTCCACACTCTCGGACTATCAGACTAAGCTCCCATATAGGCGAACAATATGGACTCTCCTTTCTACGTTGTATTGATAAAAGGACTGTGGGATATAACAGATATCGAATGGTACCATCAGCCCAGTCCCTAGATGACATTATTACTAGCCCTTACCATTGGCATAGTGGGGTACTCACAACGATCACTTTTGTTGCCACTCTAAACTCCTTTTGGGTTGTTTCTATAAACCTGTGCTGTCTTCTATATGTCAGCTTCTGTTTCTATAAAAGTTACTAGTTTTGTTATGTACCTTTATATCTCTTATGGACAGTAAGCTTATGGACATTTCACATCCTGTATATAATTATTAGTATAACAGCACTATTTAATCAAACAAGTTTTATTAGCTAATCCTTATAATAACTAATTAGGTTATCCCACAGCGGGGGTGGCTTAGGGGGCAGACACTACTCCTGCATTAACACCACAACTTCCGTAGTCAAGGCTGTCTCTGATTTATCCATAAGAGGGAGCTATGTTTTCTTCATATCACCCCTGCGCTCTGCTAGCGGACGGGACAGAGGTGGAGGTTCAGTTTGGAGCTATATTAGATACCTCAATTTAACATTAACGCAGCCATTATTACGATGTGATTACACTTAAATAGCTCTATATAGATATCTCTCAGCTCTTTTAAGTGGGTTGAGGGGAGTAGTTGATATATTTATTACGCAACACCCCATGCCTCAAATGTTTACTCTGCTTTTTCCTTAGGCCACAGAATATTATGTTAAGGTTTTTGCAGTATGTTTGGCCATAGCATATATAAGAGGTCCCAGCATGTCTCTATTCTGCGAAATACACTCCACCTGAAAGCTTCTAGTTTGGCTGTAATGTACAGCATTCTTATAATGGTTACTAAGGGGTAGTGTTTGACTTAGTTTTCTGTGATATTTAAACCAGGTGCCCTCCTCTTGATATTGAATGTTGCTCTCGATGAATATTTTAGCTCCTATACTTTATACACATCATACTGTTAACGTGGCTCCAAGGTATTCACATCTATAACTCATCTCCCCAGGCCACTCCTGTGCTCCTCTAAAAGTGGGTTGATGTCATATAATACTAGTGGCCCTGGCCAGGTCACAGATATTAAGCTGTTTTTTTAAGAGACCCTCCTCCTTATATTTGCATAGCTATATAATTTAGAAATCATGCACTTTGGGAGACACGGAACTATAGGTTTGGAATGAAACAAATAATCCTAGTCATGCATATACACTTAACACTGCCAAGTAGGACATAGTTAGTTAGGCTGAATCTTTAATTAGGAACCCAGTACTTATTGTGTTCTTATTGCTACTTTATCCCTCCCCTGCCACAACATTTATTTCAACCCTCTTACTTAACTGCAAATGCTTAGCAATGATAACTTGATTCATTCCACACCCAAGTGTTTGTAGCCATTTAGCAATTCTGTTGTTTAAGGGTTTCTAATTATTACTTGCCAGTTCATTAAGTTTATGACTACTTGATTTATGTGTTTAAGTTTTGTATTTACTCACTGTCTCATGTATATCTGCCTTAGGCTATTACTGGCTCTCTAAGGGGGTACATGAAATATTTTATACCAGAGCACGTCTAGGTACTATACCTATTCCATCTGCATGAGCCATAACCATCCTGTACTATCCAAGATTATTTGTTTGACTCCATATATAAGTTGGATAGAACTCCCATCTCACATTGATATAAATATGTGTCTATATTATTGTAAAGTATGCCCCCATTAATAGTTATCCCTGGATCCCATAACCAAATCTTTCCAGCACCTCATCTTCAACACTAATGTGCTCACCTCAGACTACCCACCCGCCCCCTCCTCCCCCCCTCCCCCTCTTTCTCCCTTTTCTAATAAGAGAGGCTCTTGCCCGCTGCACTCTTTTTCCCCTCTCTATACGTTAGCCTGAGAAGAACTAATCAATAAGCTCCCACCCTGTATGTTACCCTTACCAGATTATTTAGGTCCAAGAGTGACCCCTCTGACATTGGGGGGAGCATTTTCACTTGCTTTCATTGGTTTATATTTATTCTTCGACTTAACCTAAAAAGGAAGTCCCGCTTTTTTCCATCCAGTCCAGTTTGCCAAACAGTAGAGGAACCTTTCTGAGAGCTCTATATTTTCCTTCTCTGTCTTTTCCATACACCTATCCGTGGTCTCAGACACCAATTGGTTACCAATTGTAATTCTGCATGCTGACCCTGAGGTTATTAGGACAGCTTTAATGCTCACTCAGCTCAACCTCCTATCACTGTAGCTGTATGTTATAAAATGTAATGCTTTCCTCCTCTTAATGTTTACTTTATTTGTGTATATCTCTGGTCTATGGACGGACCCTGTTTTGTTTGTAATTTTGACTTATGACTTCAATAAAAAATTTAATAAAAAAAATAAATAAAAAAATAAAATAAAATTTCCATATACCTATACACAACTCTAGAGTAGCAAAGCAGTAATCATGTTTGCTATGCATACCAAATATAACCTAAATATATGACATATTAGATAAATATATACAAAAAGATAAGGTAAACAGTTTTCTCATACGTACATAGAATTCCAAAATTCGTCCTGTCCTTAAATATTCCTAAATATATAAACCACATATATAGTACATATATGTCAATTGAATGTTGCTAAAATGTGTCGTGGTGATATACTCTAATTTTTACAAATAGTTTTAAAGGGATAGCACATGATGTGTATACATGTTTATGGATCAAAACAGTAATGTCTGTCTATATAATAAACTGGTCATACTTGTCCAATAATTTATAAAGGAATATTTTTGATTCCTCTTTATATGTCACAGGTTTTCCTATTTAAACAAAAAGATTTAAATCCCTTCTCATGTTTATACCAAGTGGGTGACTAGTTTCTAGAGTAAACATCCAGTAAACCTCTATTTTATTTAGAGTCATCTCCCTATTTCCTCCTCTTCTCCATACAGGTACAAAACCTATACCTTGTAAAGTTAATGCTGATGTATCCGAAATCCGAATCATGTAAATATCTAAAATTTCACAGGTAAGAAGATAGACCACATATGTTGTGGCACAATTAATAAAGGAATTCATTTTATGTACTTTCTGGGCTACAGTAGACTTGAAACTGTCACCCTCGGTCACAAAACCACAAGTCTTGCATATATATATATATATATATATATATATATATATATATATATATATATATAATATATAGGTATACAATATACAGGTGTATATATAGGAATATCTATTTATAAATGAATATTCCCTTATGTGAAGAACAACGGAATGTGACATATTTACAGTAAATGCACAGTATAACACTTTATTAAATATGAATGTTGCATAAATATGTATATATATATATATATGCATTTGTATGTATGCGTTTATATGTTTATATATGTATGTAAATACATATATACACATAGAAATACATGAATACAAATGTACACACACATACATATAAATACATATAAATCTTTAGTCATGTATATGTATGTATCTCTATGTTAAAGCCCTTGGCTGGTTTTTTTCTTTTAGCAACCAAGATATCATATCTTTGAGCTCTCATAACTTTTGTGTGCAATATTTTTTTTCAAATATTTTTTATTACACACTGTTATTGTGAGTGTACTTTGTAATGTATTTCAGAGTTATTTTGTGCAACTTTTAATTTTTGTGAAACGGGTAACCACAGCTCCAAAGATTGCAGTAAGTATTCTAGAGTAAATCGCGATTGTGCTCATGCATTTGCATTTACTTTTAACTTGTAATATGAGCAGTAAGCTCGATGAGCACAAACCCTCTCGATACACCCCTTATCGCTTGGGCACAAACAATTCTGCTTCACTTGTAATCTGGCCCATAATCATTTTAAAAACACCTTTACCAAGACAAACTCACTCAAACATTCAAAAATTGGGAGAAGATCTAATTCTTTATGAACACAGGAACAATGAAGGAACATTTTTATTAATACTAAAAAATCATCAACGTAAACATCCATAGCATTGACAAACAATAACAACAACATGTCTCACACCCTTGTGTCCCATACTAATTTATTATATTGCATCAGACAACTTACTGAGAGTTAATTATATTAACTAGAAAAAATAATTATTGTCTACTGGAAAGAACTTCTATAATCTTCCTACTAAATGTTCCAGTGAAATTTTCCAGCAAGTATAGGCAGATCCTGTAATTGATCCTGAACAATTAAGTAAAACAACTGTTTCCATGCGTATGGAAAGAGAGATAAATGCCAAAAGAAGAAGTATAGTCTCAGCAAGCCTTATATTTTGTCTCTAGAAAACTTTCATTTTTACCACCTAGGAGAAGCATATCAGTTAGTAATGGTTGAATATTGTTAAGATACTCACAGTTTGATTACTATTTACCTCCTGTTTTCTAGGTAATAAGAAAACCACAATAAAAAGGTGAGATTTACAGCCTTCTGTGGAAACATGACAAGAAACTAAGTGTGCAGGATAGCACTAAAGTGTTCATCTCTACATATATGTGAGAACTATATTCCTTACGTTGTATTGCTTAAAGGGACACTGAACCCAATTTTTTCCTTTCATGATTCAGATAGAGCATGCAATTTTAAGCAACTTTCTAATTAACTCCTATTATCAAATTTTCTTCATTCTCTTGGTATCTTTATTTGAAATGCAAGAATGTAAGTTTAGAGGCCAGCCTATTTTTGGTGAACACACTGGGGGGTAGTTATCAAGCCGTCAACCTCAAATACGCTGGAATTCCGCAGCGTATTTGTGGCAAGGCTGATTTGCCTTAGTTATATAGTTAGATACCCGCAAAAGTAGAATTTAGTGACGTAAGCTTAGATCCGCCGGACTCAGTCCGACACAGATCGATTCTTACGTCACTCCAGATGTTCCGCACACAAGTGCGGCACAATCTGACTACTTTTGCTAGTTATCAAAAAACTAGCAGGTACGCTCGGCACTTTTCCGGCCCAGCGTACCTGGTTTTCAATCCGCCGCCCTGGAGGCGGCGGATCCCATAGGTATCAATGGGAGTCTGACCATAGCGAAAGCACAAGTTCGCTGCTTCCAGACATCCCATTGATTTCTATAGGAGCTGTCTACACCTAACACCCTAAAATGTACCCCGAGTCTAAACACCCCTAAGCTGTCCCCCCCTACACCGCAGCAACTAAATAAAGTTATTACCCCCTAAACCGCCGCTCCCGGTGCCCGACGCAAGCTACTCTATACATATTAACCCCTAAACCGCCGCTCCTTGACCCTGCCGCAACTCTTATAAATAAATTAATCCCTAAACCGCCGCTTCCTGACCCCGCCGCAACTATAATAAATGTATTAACCCCTAAACCGCCACTCCCGGACACCGCCACAACCTACATTATACTTAGTAACCCCTATCCTGCCCCCCTATACCGCCGCCCTCTATAATAAAGTTATTAACCCCTCTCCTGCCAATTTCGCACCTCGCCGCAACTAAATAAATAGTTTAACCCCTAAAACGCTGCTCCCGGACCCCGCCACAAACTATATTAAACTTATTAACCCCTAATCTGCCCCCCCTACACCATCGCCACCTATAATACATTTATTAACCCCTATCCTGCCCCCCTACACCGCTGCCACTGTAATAAATTTATTAACCCCTAAACCTAAGTCTAACACTAACCCTAACACCCCCCCTAACTTAAATATTAATTAAATGAATCTAAATAATATTTCTATTATTAACTAAGTTAATCCTATTTAAAACTAAATACTTACCTTTAAAATAAACCCTAATATAGCTACAATATAAATAATAATTATATTGTAGCTATCTTAGGCCTAGATTTAGAGTTGGGCGGTAGCCGTCAAAACCAGCGTTAGAGGCTCCTAACGCTGGTTTTTACCGCCCTCTGGTATTTGGAGCCAGTCATTAAAGGGTCTAACGCTCCCTTTACAGCTGCGACTTTTCCATACCGCAGATCCCTTACGTCAATTGCGTATCCTATCTTTTCAATGGGATCTTTCTAACGCTGGTATTTAGAGTCGTGGCTGAAGTGAGCATTAGAAATCTAACGACAAAACTCCAGCCGCAGAAAAAAGTCAGTAGTTAAGAGCTTTCTGGGCTAACGCCGGTTTATAAAATTCTTAACTACTGTGCTCTAAAGTACACTAACACCCATAAACTACCTATGTACCCCTAAACCGAGGTCCGCCAAAATCGCCGACACTATATTTAAATTAATTAAGGTAGGAAAATTCTGATTGGTTGATGGAATCAGCCAATCAGAATCAAGTTCAATCAAGTTCAATTCCGATCAGCCAATAGAATGCGAGCTCAATCTGATTGGCTGATCGGATCAGCCAATCAGATTGAACTTGATTCTGATTGGCTGATTCCATCAGCCAATCAGAATGTTCCTACCTTAATTCCGATTGGCTGATAGAATCCTATCAGCCAATCGGAATTCGAGGGACGCCATCTTGGATGACGTCCCTTAAAGGAACCGTCATTCTTCAGTTGGACGTCGGAGGAAGAAGATTGATCCGCGCTGGAGGTCTTCACGATGGAGCCGTTCCTCATCGGATGAAGATAGAAGATGCCGCTTGGATCAAGATGGTTGCCGGTCTGGATCGCCTCTTCTTCCCGGATAGGATGAAGACTTTGGAGCCTCTTCTGGACCTCTTCAGCCGCATGATTATGGATCGCCAGCCCCCGCTTGGGTTGGATGAAGATTTCGGAGCCAGGACCGATCGGTGATACCCGGCGAGGTGAAGATAAGGTAGGAAGATCTTCAGGGGCTTAGTGTTAGGTTTATTTAAGGGGGGATTTGGGTTAGATTAGGGGTATGTGGGTGGTGGGTTGTAATGTTGGGGGGGTATTGTATGTTTTTTTTTACAGGCAAAAGAGGTGAATTCTTTGGGGCATGCCCCACAAAAGGTCCTTTTAAGGACTGGTAAGGTAAAAGAGCTTTGAACTTTTTTAATTTAGAATAGGGTAGGGTATTTTTTTATTTTGGGGGGCTTTGTTATTTTATTAGGGGGCTTAGAGTAGGTGTAATTAGTTTAAAATTGTTGTAATATTTTTCTTATGTTTGTAAATATTTTTTATTTTTTGTAACTTAGTTCTTTTTTATTTTTTGTACTTTAGTTAGTTTATTTAATTGTAGTTATGTGTAGGTATTGTATTTAATTAATGTATTGATAGTGTAGTGTTAGGTTTAATTGTAGGTAATTGGAGGTATTTTATTAAATTTATTTATTGATAGTGTAGTGTTAGGTTTAATTGTAACTTATGTTAGGATTTATTTTACAGGTAATTTTGTAATTATTTTAACTAGGTAGCTATTAAATATTTCTTAACGGTTTAATAGCTATTGTACCTGGTTAAAATAAATACAAAGTTGCCTGTAAAATAAATATTAATCCTAAAATAGCTACAATATAATTATAATTTATATTGTAGCTATATTAGGGTTTATTTTACAGGTAAGTATTTAGCTTTAAATAGGAAAAATGTATTTAATAAGAAATAATTTATTTCGTTAGATAAAAATTATATTTAAGTTAGGGGGGTGTTAGGGTTAGGGTTAGAATTAGCTTTAGGGGTTAAAAAATTTATTATAGTAGCGGTGAGCTCCGCTCGGCAGATTAGGGGTTAATTATTGTAGGTAGCTGGCGGCGACGTTGTGGGGGGCAGATTAGGGGTTAATAAATATAATATAGGGGTCGGCGGTGTTAGGGGCAGCAGATTAGGGGTACATAGGGATAATGTATGCTGCGGCGGTATACGGAGCGGCAGATTTGGGGTTAATAATAATATGCAGGTGTCAGCGATAGCGGGGGCGGCAGATTAGAGATTAATAAGTGTAAGGTTAGGGGTGTTTAGACTCGGGGTACATGTTAGAGTGTTAGGTGCAGACGTAGGAAGTGTTTCCCCATAGAAAACAATGGGGCTGCGTTAAGAGCTGAACGCTGCTTTTTTGCAGGTTTTTTTTCAGCTCAAACTGCCCCATTGTTTTCTATGGGGATATCGTGCACAAGCACGTTTTTGAAGCTGGCCGCGTCTGTAAGCACTGCTGGTATCTAGAGTTGCAGTGGCGTTAAATTATGCTCTACGCTCCCTTTTTGGAGCCTAACGCACTGAAAACCCAGCCATTCTGTGAACTCTAAATATCAGCGGTATTTAAAAGGTGCGGGGGAAAAAAAGCACGCGTAGCTAATGCACCCCTTTGGCCGCCAAACTCCAAATCTAGCCGTTAGGATTTATTTTTATTTTACAGGTAACTTTCAATTTATTTTAACTAGGTACAATAGCTATTAAATAGTTATTAACTATTTAATAGCTACCTAGCTAAAATAAAGAGAAATTTACCTGTAAAATAAAAACTAACCTAAGTTACAATTACACCTAACACTACACTATCATTAAATAAATTATTCCTATTTAAAACTAAATACTTACCTGTAAAATAAACCCTAAGATAGCTGCAATATAAATAATAATTACATTGTAGCTATTTTAGGATTTATATGTATTTTACATGTAACTTTGTATTTATTTTAGTTAGTTAGAATAGTTATTAAATAGTTATTAACTATTTATTAACTACCTAGCTAAAAGAAATACAAAATTACCTGTAAAATAAATCCTAACCTAAGTTACAATTAAACCTAACACTACACTATCAATAAATTAATTAAATAAATTACCTACAAATAATACAATTAAATAAAATTACATAAACTAACTAAAGTACAAAAAATAAAAAAAGCTAAGATACAAAAAATAAAAAAAATAAGTTACAAACATTTAAAAAATATTACAACAATTTTAAGCTAATTACACCTAATCTAAGCCCCCTAATAAAATAACAAAGCCCCCCAAAATAAAAAAATTCCCTACCCTATTCTACATTAAAAAAGTTCAAAGCTATTTTACCTTACCAGCCCTTAAAAGGGCCTTTTGTGGGGCATGCCCCAAAGAAGACTGCTCTTTTGCCTGTAAAAGAAAAATACAAACCCCCCCAACATTAAAACCGGCAGAAGTGATCCTCCAAGCCAATCGGAACAGCCAATAGAATGCAAGCTCAATCTGATTGGCTGATTCAATCAGCCAATCAGATTTTTCCTACCTTAATTCCGATTGGCTGATAGAATCCTATCAGCCAATCGTAATTGAAGGGACGCCATCTTGGATGACGTCCCTTAAAGGATCCTTCATTCGTCGGTAGTCTGTCGGGGAAGAAGGATGTGTAGCGTCAGCGGAATGAAGATGGATCCTGAAGAAGATTGAAGACCCCACTTGGAAGATGACATCGCCCGGATGGAAGACTTCTTCAGCGCCGCTTTTAAGATGACATCGCCCGGATGAAGACTTCTTCAGTGCCGCTGTAGGATCACTTCATCGGATGGAAGACTTCTTCAGCGCCCCTTGGAGGATCACTTCTGCCGCTCCGGATCTCCTCTTCAGTTCCATCGGTGGCTCGGCTGAGTGAAGACGACTCAAGGTAGGATGATCTTCAGGGGGGTAGTGTTAGGTTATTTTAAGGGGGGTTTGGGTTAGATTAGGGGTATGTGGGTGGTGGGTTTTAATGTTGGGGGGGGTTGTATTTTTCTTTTACAGGCAAAAGAGCAGTTTTCTTTGGGGCATGCCCCACAAAAGGCCCTTTTAAGGGCTGGTAAGTTAAAAGAGCTTTGAACTTTTTTAATGTAGAATAGGGTAGGGCATTTTTTTTATTTTGGGGGGCTTTGTTATTTTATTAGGGGGCTTAGATTAGGTGTAATTAGCTTTAAATTGTTGTAATATTTTTTAAATGTTTGTAACTTATTTTTTTAATTTTTTGTAACTTTTTTATTTAATTAATATTTAAGTTAGGGGGTGTGTTAGGGTTAGTGTTAGACTTAGGTTTAGGGGTTAATAAATTTATTACAGTGGCGGCGGTGTAGGGGGGCAGGATAGGGGTTAATAAATGTATTATAGGTGGCGACGGTTTAGGGGGGGCAGATTAGGGGTTAATAAGTTTAATATAGGTTGCGGCGGGGTCCAGGAGCGGCGGTTTAGGGGTTAAACTATTTATTTAGTTGCGGCGAGGTGCGGGATCAGCAGGATAGGGGTTAATAACTTTATTATAGAGGGCAGCGGTAAGGGGGGCAGGATAGGGGTTACTAGGTATAATGTAGGTTGCAGCGGTGTCCGGGAGTGGCGGTTTAGGGGTTAATACATTTCTAAGAGTTGCAGCGGGGTCTAGGAGCGGCGGTTTAGGGGTTAATACATTTATAAGAGTTGTGGCGGTGTCCGGGAGCGGCGGTTTAGGGGTTAGTAACTTTATTGAGTTGCGGGAGGCTCCGGTGGCGCCGGTATAGGGGGTAGAACAGTGTAGTTAGTGTGGGTGCTTAGTGACAGCTTGTCAATAAAGCTGTCAAAAAGACGAAGAGCAGCGAGATCGGATGAGTGAAAACTATCACAGTCCGCTGCTCATCGCCCCGTAACTTAGGCAAATTTTTTCAGGTCCACGGCGGTGATGGTAGGCGAGCTTAGGCGGGCGTATTGGGCCGGCGAAGGCAGGAAAGTTGACACGTTGATAACTACCCCCCACTGTGTTGATCTTGCTGATTGGTGGACAAATTCACCCACCAATAAACAATTGCTTTCCATGGTTCTGAACCAAAAAAATAGCTTAGATGCCTTCTCTTTCAGATAAAGAAAGCAAGAGAACGAAGAAAAATTGATAATAGGAGTAAATTAGAAAGTTGCTTAAATTTTCATGTTCTATCTGAATCATGAAAGAAAAAAAAATGGGTTCAGTTTCCCTTTAACTGACTAAAATGTGTATTACCTCATTAATATCATATTTTGTTTTGATAATATTATGTTGTCCCTTGTTTAATTATCTTAAAATCATTATAACATTAAACAAAGATAATTAAATTGGCTTGAGAGGTGAACTTCATGATTGGCTTTTCTCTTCTACTTTAGCTCAGCTAAAAGCATCTTAATGATGATTATATACTACTTTATAATGTAGGAAAGCCCAACCACCACTCGCATATTCCCAATACAGCCCAGGAATGATATTACTCTGCCCCAAAATGCTCAAGCCACCCTAAAACTGTCATGTCTTTGTTCCTTGGTCATTCATGCGCCTCACCACAGTATTCAGACCCAAAACTAACTGCCTAACCCTGTACCTGGCCACCTGTTCCCAGGTATAAAACTAATCTGAAGCAATTAATGACTCCTGATAAAGTTTTAAAACTATTTATAAAATAGAAAGTTTTAAGTGTATATGGGACACAAGGGATAGGAACATAATTAGGACCATATTATAATTTTTATGTTATGGAGAGAGAGATCAAGCATGACAAATCTAAAAAAGCACACTGGCAGCAGGTAAAGCAAGAGAGGGGTGAGAAAAAAAGAAGAAAAAAACTATACAAGATTTATGTTTAAAAATGTCTGTAGGAATTGAAATTATCCTAAGCACATCATTGATATATAAGGGTATTACAAGAAATATATACAAGAAGACTTCCGTAGCTTGCATGATTATATTGTGTGTAAGATTAACCAACAAAATCAATGTAGTTTGCATCTGGCTGAACATAGGAGCAATATGGAAAACAGATTTGAGCATGAGAGAGGCAAACACAGAAAAATGAAGCAAGTAACTATACATATATACATCACAATATACTTTTAAAATATGCATAATCATGTTTTCAAGCATTTTCTACACTTCCCAACATTTTGTTATTTAGATCACTGTGATGCTGGGGGGTAGGATCAGGATGCCCAAGGGATGGTATTGAGGTGATGGGGGGGGGTGATTTTATGGGTAGTTGCCGTATGGTTGGACTTTCTGAGGTGGGGGCTAGCATGGTTTGTGGTCAGGCAGCTTGGGTACTAATTCAGATTGTTTTTGGTTTGTACTTTCCCCACTTTTACGTAGTGAAACTTTGACATAGAATGGGTAAAGAAAGTGGCAGGACAAATAGCAGGGAAAAACTCCCAAAAAAGGCATTTATGTAAATACATTATATTTGGGGCTTAGCTTTACAATGGTGATTTCAGTGCTTCTATTTAATTAATACATTAGAAACAGATCAAGATTTAAACCAGAGCTTAAAAAGGACATGAAAACCCATTTTTTTTCTTTCTTGATTCAGATTTTAAACAATTTTCCAATTTACTTCTGTTATCTAATCTGCTTTATTTACTTGGTATCCTTTGTTGAAAAAGCAGCAATGCACAACTTGGAGCTAGTTAATGCATTTGGTAAGCCAATAATATGAGGCAAATATGCGCAGCCACAAATCAGCAGCTCCTGAGCCTACCTAGCTATCCTTTTCAACAAGGGATACCAAGACAACACCACAAATTAGAAAACAGAAGTAAATGGAAACGTTTTTTAACCTCTAGACACTGTTAGGACGTTCCATGCAATCCTAACAGTAATGGGATTTAGTGCTGTTAGGATGGCATGGAACGTCCTACCTTATATGATATCCTGCAGCCTCCTCCTTTGAGAAAATGTAAACTAAGGGGTGTGCCCAGTATTGTAGGCAGTCCCTGTAACATATCTCAGCCTAATGTCACTATCCCTTTAAGACTTCCTTCTCTGACTGCTGCATTTGGGCAGTATTCACATTCAGCTTGCTTGCCTGCCTGATTAATCATTCATGCACCTGATTACCTCAGCCTCTTTTTAAGCCTTCTCAGGTCTAATGTGCTTTGCATTAACATTGAAGTGTGATCCTGAACAGAGGCTTGTGTCAGTTTTCTGCTTGTACTTACCAACTATTCCAAGATACAGCATTTTCTATTACCTATGCTAAATATCATCAAACCGCAAGTATCAAAAATATCTCCACTCTGTTTCCTGGACAAAGCTACTTAACAATCTCTGAACTTTATTATAAATCAACTATGCTTTTGCTTACCATCACTCTCTAATTACAATAACATCATCTTACTCAGAACTTTAACTATTCCTGTGCTTCTAGTTGTCATTGCTGAAATAGCCTGCAACAAACCTAGTTTGATCAAACAGTAATTAATGCCTGAGACTTGTAACTTGTCTATCACTTGTGCTGCTCTGATTATACTGATATACAGCTTTACATAATATAATGAACTGCGAACCTGCAACAAACCTTGGTTTGCATTTATATGCACAAAACAGTAATTAATGCCTAAGACTTGCAACCTGTTTATCACTTGTGCTGCTGTGTTTAACCCTGACATACAACCATATAAAACATTATGTACTATGAACCTACAACAAACCTTAGTTTGCATCTAAGTATCAAACTTCTACCTGTTTACTTTGGAGCCTGAACATTGCTATATAATTCTCTCATTGAATCCTGCAGCTACTCCTGTTAACTAATTATAACTCACAGTGAAGCCAGAATATATTGTAAACAAATATTGCACTCTCCATTAATTCTTCAATAACTTCTAGCAACTATGAATCACAGAATATCATCTATCCACGTCCAGGATACTCTTCCCCGGGTCAGGGGTCGGTGTCTTCAAATCCCTACCACTGCCCCGAGGGTCTTTTTCCTGAGCGCATGTACACCAGATCATGACAGAATGTTAATGCCCAAAAAAGGGATCCGCAGTGGTAGTGGATGCACCGACCCTCAAAGGAAAATAAAAAATTACAACATAACTCAGACCCAAGCAATCCCTAAAGGAAAAACAGAAGATTTTCAAACTTTAAAAAATTTAAAGACACAGTACTCACATTCTAGACAATCCTCTACTCATGTTCGTGGTTACCATTTTGCTGAAACTGATCCTGAATCTGACTTTGAAAATGAAGAGGATTTAACCATAGCTTCAGCAGAAAAAAATCAGATTTTTAAAGATTTAAAGAGACAGAACCACTTTTCTAAAATGTCATCTGTTCCTCAATTTCGTGCTTACCATTTTGGTGAAACTGATCCTGAATCTGACTATGAAAATGAAGAGGATTTAACCATAGCTTCAGCAGAAAAAATTCAGATCTTTAAAGATTTAAAGAGACAGAACCACTTTTCTAAACTGTCATCTGTTCCTCATGTTCGTGATTACCATTTTGGTGAAACTGATTCGGAATCTGACTATGAAAATGAAGAGAATGTATCCATCGATTCAGCAGAAAAAAAATCAGATCTTTAAAGATTTAAAGAGACAGAACCACTTTTCCAGAATTTCATCTGTTCCTCATGTTCGTGATTTCCATTTTGGTGAAACTGATTCTGAGTCTGACTATGTAACTGAAGAGGATGCATTCATAGATTCAGTAGAAAAAATTCAGACCTTTAAAGATTTAAAGAGACAGGACTACTGTTCCAGAATACCATCTACTCCACCTGTTTGTGATTCCTATCCTGATGATACTGATTCTGAGTCTGAATAAGTCAACAAGGAGGATGACTTCACAGATCCAGCTGAATTGGCATTAGACTGGTATGACCGCAACTTTAATTTGCCACAAACTCAGACAAAACCTCAACCTATTTGCTATAATGACATCCTTGGTTGTTAAATTTACAATATGGATGATACAGACAGCTCCCATCATGAAACCTCTCATGGAAATACTGATCTTCCTATTTCTGATCTTCCCATGGAATCGTTAGATTGGACAGATTCAGAGCCGGAAGAAAAGACATCTGGGTTACAGACTGCTGTTTGGAGAAAAGGTCCCCTAAATTACTATGCAGATTTATTACATCAGAATTATGCATCCAGTGATGAAGAGGATTTCTGTTCTCAACCTGATATAAGGTACTACAAGCCACAATGGCAGAAACCTAAGAAGCCTCATACTGGGAAGAAATATCAGTTATCTAAGCTCTCTAAGAAAAAGAAGAAGAAGAAGATGAAGAAGAAGAAGAAGAAGAAGAAAGTCTTTCTGCCTACAGAAAATCAAAAGTGCAAAGAGGAAACTCAGCCTGAATCTCCTGTTTCAGTTTCTGTTGTACCAGACCCTCTCTTGCCTCATGACACTGTCAACACCAAGCTGGATGTTGTCTCTAGTCACCATCTGTCTGTTCTTAAAGCATCTAATGATATCTCTTCTCAGACTCTACAACAACTACAAAAACTGTTTCCAACTATTGATTTCTTGCATCCCACTCATGCTGCCTCAATGTCTATAAATCCTGTGCTAGAAACAAAAGATAATTTTGTTCCAGATATACAATCTAACAGTTTACCACAGATAGTCCCTGGAGATTTTAGCGCTGATATTCAAACTCAAATAAGCATGCCTGCTGAACTCCAGATAATTTCTCAGTCAGAATCTTGTGTCACAATTCCTCCGCATCTATGAATCACAGAATATCATCTATCCACGTTCAGGATACTCTTCCCCGGATCAGGGGTCGGTGTCTTCAAATCCCTACTACTGCCCCGAGGGTCTGTTTCCTGAGCGCATGTACACCGGATCATGAAAGTCCCCTATGATCCGATCCCGGCCTTGAAATTACGTGATTTCATTTTTCCACAAGTGTTTACATCAGAATTTCCGATATAAGCACTTGCACCCCAGCATAAAGGGGTTATAATCATGTGTCCTATATTACTCATGAAGAAAAAAAAGTTTCATGTGCCTTTTAGTATAAGGTGGTACACTTCTCTCCTAAAAAATTAGTTCCAACTGTAAACAAAACTCAAAAAATCAAGTCAAAAATATAATGAGTAGTAATAAATAACCAAAAAAGAAAGAAGGAAAGGAATCTTTAGACCGCTGCTTCATAACTTCTGTTTCCGGGTCGCGTGGAAACAGGGGCATAAATCAGCCCCAAAGAGTCAACTATGTTCGTATGGTTTATGAACAGCCATTCTCACAGCTCAAGGCTGAGAAATATATAGCAGAGGTTTTATACAGCATTTTTGCTTATAGTGGGCCAGATTACGAATGGAGCAATATTGTTAGCAAAAGGAGCATAAATGCAGATAGCAGTGTTCTTTTTGCTCGAATCCATATTACAAGTGACAAGCTTTTTTAAATTACTGTGAATTCACCTGCACAAATCCATGATAATTTACGCTCCCCATATTTTCTATGGGCGGGGTTGAGTGGCAATGTCCGCTCATATTAAGAGTTGAAAGTAAATGCATTTAAAGCTCAAAGCTTTCATTCAAAGCGTTTCATTCTGACACTTTAAGGCAATACCCTAAATTTCTGTAGTTTAATGTTGGTATAGGTTTTTTATTTTGGGATTTTTTATGTGGGGTTTTAGAATAGGTATAACTTTTATTTTTGGTAATTTATTTGTTGTTTTTTTGTAATAGTAGTTTTAAATTTTTTTTGTAATGTTAGTTTTTTTTCAGTAATGTTAGGTTTGTTAGTTTTAAGGTAAGGTTAGGTTTTTTATTTTTAAAGGTAACATTAATTTTATTTTTCAAGTGTTTTTTAAAAGTACTGCTGGGTTTATTTTTTTTAATTTTTTTTACAGGTGGGTTATTTGTGAAGGTATGTGTGGCGGCTTAGGGGTTAATAGTGTAGTGGGTTACTTTGGGATAAGGATTATGGTGTTTTATGGGGTTAATAGTGTAGTGGGGATAACCGGGTTAACGGTTATTAGAGTAGGGGGCTTACGGCAATTTGGGTTAGACCGCGTGTATGGGAGTTTTTTCCACTTTTCTCTTTTTCTCCATTGAAATCAATGGGAGAGTACGTTAACACGGTTGCAATATTCTAACTTCTACTCTTGCACGCAAGCTACTTTCAACATGTAATACGCGTGCTACCGATTCTCGCAAAGAGCTCAAATCGAGCTGAGGTAATTACCTCTCCACTCATAATCTAACCCATTAGGCTTTAGCAATTTAAAATAAAATGTTTTTTTGTGAAACTTTTTAGTTTGTAAACGAAGTCTGGTGTTGAACAATATATGAGTAAACTACCTTTGGTGTTCTTTGGGGAATTAATCTCACTAGATATGCTATGTGGTACCTCAGTAGTTCTTTTCAGTGAAAGGTTCATTTATACATTTATGAAAAAAAATATTTACCAGTGTTTAGCAATTGCTTTTCTAATTACAAGTATATGAATGTATTTTGTTACACTGCTAATATGCATGTGTTGTGTATTCAATACATATTCAAATTCCAATCTGACAACCATCTGGAAATATCCATCTGCAACAGACTCAAAATCAAATCTCATGCATTCCTTCTATAAATGGCTACAGTGTGCTGTAAACTGTTAAATATTTTAGGTGTGTGCTTTGTATCACTTACTAGAACTGAGTTAATCTCACAATATAAAAAGCAATGCATGCTGATTTTTTATATGAAGGTCATGCATCATGCAACAAACCTTTGTGAAAAACTAAATAGCATTGCCTCTGTATGCAACTAAAATGTTCCATAAAAATAATATACCACAATAAGTCTTTTTTTTTTGGTTACAAGACTTTTAAAGGGATATGAAACCCAAAGATTTACTTCTGTGATTAATACTATTTTTAAAATGTTTCAAATTTAATTCTATTATCAAATTTGTTTAGTTCCCATGATATTCTGCTAAAAAGATAGCTACGTAGGTATCTGGAACACTACATCACAGGAAACAGTGCTGCCATCTAGTTCTCTTGCAAATGGGTAACATTCTTGGGAAACTGCTGTCATATAGTGTTCCAGAAATGGGGCGGCTCTTAAGCATACGCCCCTGCTTTTCAAAAAAAGAGAATGAAGAAAAATTGATAATAGAAATTAATTAGACATTTGTTTAAAATTGCATGCTCTATCTGGATTATGAAAGAAAAAACTGTGGTTGAATATCCCTTTAAGTATCAGTCAGCACTTTCTTAAATGTTCTGCTCACTAATACACAAGATGATGACGACTGTGACATACTTTGCCATCTCTGTCTATATATTTATCAATAGAAATATATTTAAAGTTAAATAAAACCAAAAGGATAATCTTGCCTGTAAATTATCCTGTTAGAAAAGCTCAGCCTTCATTAATCATTAGAGTAGTCATCAATAACTAATTCAGTCAGGAAACCACCCTAGGGCACTGTGATGACTCTACAGCCCTTGATAAATGTGTAATCTCTGCAGAAAATATGAAGATTTTGGAGCAGGGTAATGTTATTGAGTTTTAACCTTTATTTTAAAGATTGTGTATTTATTTATACACACATATACATATTAACATACATATATACATTCATACATTTATTTTTTGTGGGCAGGCAAATCCAAAAACATTTTCCATATGGCACCTACCTTTTAACAGGATGTGTATGAAGAAATAATAGGTACACTGGAACTGTGCATCACAATCAATGTGCATCGAGAAAAAAAACAAAACATGGTTTAAGATGTTTAACTTTGGCACCATGGGCATTCGCACCACTGCAAATCTCAGAGTTTGCACCTGGCGCTGGTTAGTGGGCATGCATTATGCAAGAGCTTGTTAGTCATTTATACATGAGAGCAATATGATGCTGATCCTTTTTTGTACACGAGAGCATACTTATATACTTAGAAAGGTACAAATGAGAGAGAGAGAAAAGCCTGATGATCAAAAGTGCTACGAGGCGGAAAAATATTCAAAGGGATCCACTGCTATGTTGAGCGAGCCTGTCAAAATATTCCAAGCTCCCGACATAGCGGCATTGCCGAGAGGCATTAACTATACATGCCATTGGTCGGTGATGCTGGCTATTGACAACACCCAGCATCGTGGCCCATATTATATGGTCGGTGATGTATAGTAAAAGGATCCATTGAATATAAAGGCTGTGTCCTTAATTACTAATCCTAATACCCCTTAACCGAAGTACCACATGATTGCAAACTAACGCTACACTAATAAAGATCTTAACCCCCACATACCCACCGCAAGTCGCTAACTATTAGCCCTATAACGCCACATACTCAGCAAAAGTCGCTAACTATTAACCCCTCTGCTGCCACATACCCATACTCGAACTATAAACCCCTATTCCAACACATACCCACTGCAATAAACTATTGACCCCTATTTCTCTAACTATAAACCACTTTGTCACCAAATATCAACCGCAAGTAACTATTAACCCCTATGCCTTCACATACCCCAAACGCAAACTAACCTAATACCTAACCCCCCTCTAAACTCCCAAAGTGACAATAAAAATCTAAGTAAAAACACAAACATGATCTAACCCTACTCTACCAAACCTCCATCCTTAAATTCTAATTATCGTTTTTTATTGGATGATTAGAATTTAAAATCATTAAAAATCAGCCAATCGTTATTAAGTGGTACCCCAATTTCTTGGAATGTAGATGGGATTTTGTAAAAAAGAAATTTCCAAAAGAGCTGATCACTTTAGGGCAATGTCCTACAAAAGGCTATTTAAGGACTATTGTATTTTTTTTTTAGTGTTAGGCTTTAGGTGGGTTTTTTTTTTGGGGTGTGCTTTTTATTTCAGAGTTTAGAGGGGGAGTTAGGTGTTAGTCAAATTCTAGTTTGCATTGGGAGGTGGTGGTTTAGGCCTTAATCTCCTAACCACCTCCATACCTATATGGTAGTTGATTAGGTGATTATTGATAGTCAGTATTTTATAGGACTTAATCTCCTAACCACCCCCCAATACCTGCATGCAGTTATGTAATAATATAATTATAATGTAACTGTCTTTTATAACATAAAAATCTATTTTAAAAATATATTTATATGTATAATAATAAATGCATCAAGGAAGAATGTATACATTTAAATGTATATATCCAATACTAAAACTAGTATGCATTATACATGACCTTGCATTTTATTTCAAATATTGTAGAAATAATGTAGTCAGGCCTTCCATTGATATTTAATATGTAAACGTATGCATGCATATTGCATAATAATTTATGCATTGTATATAAATTAACATGTATTTATGTTAGCTTGTTGTGTTTATTAGTGATAACATAAATATATATGTTAATATATATTTAAGTTATAGTAGTTAGTAGCATTAAATTATATTTTTACATAACAGGCATGCAGTTATCTAGAGCTATAATGTTAAGTATACTGTATTTAATTAGAAATAATAAACACAACAAGCAACATTAATTAAGTTTTAATTTATATGCAAATATTTAAACATTATACATTCTACATAATAATGCATCATTTTAAATATTGAATATTTATGTGTAGAGCCTAGGCTTCTACAGTTAGTTTTAGTTTATGGCAGATTAGAGGTCAATGTTTAAATGATATGCAAAGTCATGTACAATATATATTGTTTAAAGTATTGTATATATCTATAGACTAAATGTATTTAATGATGCTTGCTATTATTTTAAACATAAACATATATTTGCAAATATATATATATATATATATATATATATACACACATATACATATACAATATATATATATATATTTTAAATAATACCAAGCATATTACATACTTTTTAATATATCTACAATATTTTAAATAATCTACATTGTACATGACAATGCATATTTTGTAAAGGAGGTGAGGTTAATGCCAGAGGGCCGGCAAAACCTCACTGGCCTAGCCGGGCTCCTGGAACTTAGCTCCAGACCAGAATTGAGCTCTGGTCCACTGCTTATTCAACAGGATGTCGATCGAATAGAGCGCAAGGAATCATGTCAGCCTTTAAGTAATAATAAGTATGTTTTCGGCTATTTGATGATTCACCTAGGGATACCACTTTTTTGGGGGTACTACCTTCTGGAAAGAATGGGGGACCAGATTTAAAGTGTCCTCCGTTATCACAGAAGATAGAGAGAGAGAAAGAGAGAGAGAGAGAGAGAGAGAGAAAGAAAGAGAGAAAGAGAGAGAAAGAAAGAAAGAGATAGAGAGAGAAAGAGAAAGTGAGAAAGAAAGAAAGAAAGAAAGAAAGAAAGAAAGAAAGAAAGAGGGAGAGTAAAAGAGATAAATATTGTAATTTTAAAATCAGTGACTGCATACGCTTTCTTTACATTCTATAATGTTGCACTTTGACTAGGGATTGTCTAATGTGTTTATATTCGAAATCAAATGTTAGAACGAATGTTATTGTAGAAATTTGATTTGTATCAAAATTCGTTTTAAATTTTGAATTTTTAGAAACATTCGCCCATCCCTAACTTTGACACAAAAATATAAACTGCTAGTGCAAAATTTAAAACACAAATAATGACTAGTGCGTTTGATTTTTTATGTTTTTTTGATTAACTAATAATAAGAAAGCAAAGTGTGTGCAATTCCTCATTTCTGATTTTTATATTATTATATTACATTTATTACTGATGAGCTGAAATCTTTCATGTGGGCTCTTAATGCAATGCATCTGATAGCCTTTTAAGGATATGATGTCAAAGAAAGTTGCTTAAAAACCCTTTTGATGAATTCTGCAGTTTCTGCAGTTTAAATTATATGTATAATATATGTGTATGTGTTTGTGTATGTATATATATATATATATATATATATATATATATATATATATATATATATATGAAATGCAACTCTGTTTTATTGAAATGGGGTACAAAGAAAAGGCCTTTGATAAAGCCTTCGGGCGAAACATGTTATTTATTTTTAATCACTTATGTGATAGTGGCTGACGATTTGGGTTGGCCTAATCCTAAGTAACGGCTTCGCTCAGAGGCGTAACTAAAAACCACAGGGCCCAGGTGCAAGAATTTAAGAAGTGACCCCTACCCCCCCACACCCCTAAAATATGTGATTACTGTATATAGTGACACTGTTTAACCCACCAGTACTGTATATAGTGAGTTAGTGACACAGTCTGTAATCTGCTGGTGAGATGGCTGGTCTGACCCTACCAGCCCTAGTACTTTATAAAGTGACAACAGTAGTCTGTGACATGGTCCAGCCCCTCCGTACTGTAAATAGTGGTATTGTATACCCCCCGCCCCCCATGCTGTAGTAACAGAGTCTGTAATTTGCTGGTTCCACAAACATACACACACATACATGCATAAATACACACACAGTCATATACACATAAACACCAATAGGTAAAACAGAAATACTAACCCCTGTAGTCAGAGACACTAGTAAAGCATCACATCACACTCACATGATATCAGTGAAGGCAGTGGCAGGTCAACGTTTTTTATTGAATTTTTTTTTTATATATATTTATTTTTTTTAAGCTGTGCCCCCACCCTCGGGGGCCCGGTCGCAGTTGCGCCCTCTGCACCCCCTGTAGTTCCACCCCTGGTTTCGCTCACATCTCTCCCCATATTAATGGATATATATACTATATAGGAGTAGTATTTACTGATCAGTTTAATAGCTCCAAACATTGGGGAGGTATTTATTTAAAGTACAAACACATGGTGCTACATATCCACCTTACATTATATCAAATAACAGTGTTTTACTTTATAGAAGCCAGTTTACTCATTTTAGCTCTGAATCCCTCATATATGATAATGGAGGAAACTTTGTCTCTTATAATCGTATCGACAGAACTGCTTAATAAATCTTTGAGAACTAGCTGATCTATATATTTTGGGGGGAGGGGAAGTACTCATCCCTATGCCAAACATATATTCTTCTATGCTCTAGTAAAGATTGCGGTTGTAAGCACACATTTATGCAATTTTGTACTCACTTTATTTCAGTTTACTATAGGGATTAACTTTACTTAGTCTACTCTCTCAGTTGTGGAAAAACAGATATTTATATACACACACACACAATACACACACAAACTCACACATATACACACCATACACACACACACATATACACACATATACACACACACAGATGGGTAATATTTTCAGTTAGAAATACTTTCTGAATTAAAATTTTCAACTCTGGCTTCAGACTTGATTAGTCCAGAAGAGATTACATTGTAACAAAATGATTGGGTTTGATCATGATAATTATCATTTGTTTGGTCAGTTACTAAATTTGCTAAATACAGAATTATAGCTCATTTGTAAAATTATATATATAAAATGTGGCCCCTTATTTGTGAAATTGGATACCCCTATCAGATGCATCTTGGCTACCCAGCCTTTAACAATTTTCCAAACTGAAGAAATCACATATACGGCGCCAGAAGTTCATAAAGTGCCGTAATTTGGATAAACTAGTGATGTCCAATAATGAGCGTAAATATAAATTTCTGAAGTCTCCAGTGACTTACGGCACTTTAGAAACTGCTGGCGCCTAAGAAAATAAAAAAAATCAAATCTCCTGTAACAGTCTAATTCGCCTCCTAAAAATACACCTGACACATAAAACCCCTATATCCGCCATCAAACCCACATCGCAACTAATAATAAATGTATTAACTCCTAAAACAGACAACCCCCCACAACGCAATATACCTAAACTATTAACCCCTAATCCGCCATTAACCCACATCGCAATCTACCTAGTAAAAGTATTAACCCCAACATCGCAAACTACCTAATAAATGTATTAACCCCTAATCCACCATTAACCCACATTGCAACAAACCTTATAAATCTATTAACCCCTAATCCGCCAAACCCACACAACGCAATAATCCTAATACAACTATTAACCCCAAAACCGCCAAACCCCCACAATGCAAGTGCCCTAATTAACCTATTAACCTCTAATCCGCCAAAACCCACAACGCAAATAACTAATTTACTATAACCCCTAATCTAACACCCCCTAAATTAACCACAATTACCTAAATTAAAAAAACTTTAAGGTACAATTAAAATAAAAAAGCCAACATTGATTAAAAATAAGAAAATAAAAAATTTAATTAATCAAAGATTAAAAAAATAAATAAAAAAAATCTAACATTACATAAAATAATAAACAAAATTATCCAAAATAAAAGATTAAACTTAATCCCTATGAAAATAAAAAAGCCCCCCAAAATAACCCCCCGCCCAATCTAATGCTAAACTACCAATAGCCCTTAAAAGGGCTTTTTGTAGGGCATTGCCCTAAGTTAAAAATAACACTGTTCTATTGGGAGTTCGGATTGGACGCCGTCACGAGTGGATGCACGCATGCTGCTGTACTCCAATTATATCTTGTCTTGAAGAAGGCCCATGATGGGGTCAAAACGTCGACATTCTAATTAATGTTATAAACATTTACCAGTACAGTTCTATTTAATCCTCATGAGCGTTGCACCCAGGCATTTAATACACACACACACACATATATATATATATATATATATATACACACACACACACATATACATACACACACACACACATACATACACGCACATACACACATACATACATACAAAGACATATATATAAAAATTTGTGGAATGTAGAATTGCTGAGGGTCTGATTTTTAATACATCTCGTATAGAATGTGCTCTCTTAAATCCAGTTCTAGGGAGTCCAAAGCGTTTAAAAGAAAGAAAAAGGTCAATTTTAATTATATTCCAATTAATGGACAAAATTAATGTGCAGTCTTTTGTCTACTGTATTCACTGTTGTAAAAATACGTATTTTCTTCTACTAATCTTCATCTAAGCTTGCATGTCTTCAAGAGAGAAATCTCTCAAAAGTTTGTCTTTTTGTAAATATATAGTCAATCAAAAAGTATCATTACTCAATGCAATACTCGTTACTATAGGGCCGATTTACTAATGTGCGGGCGAAACATGATGCACTGTAGCGGATCATGTTTGCCCCACATCGATAAATGCCCACAGCATAAGATGTCAGCATTTATCATAGCACAAGCATTTCTAGTGAAATGCTTGTGCAATGCCACCCCCTGAACATTCGCTGCCAATCGGCCGCTAGCAGAGGGTGTCAATCAACCCGATCGCAGCGGTCTTATGAAGCTGACCTGAAGCGAATTGGGTCGGAAGCAGCATCTGCTACTTCATAAATCGACATATATATATATTTATTAATACACACACTTACACGCACACAAACACTACTCCAGGGTCCAGTAGAGGTGTTCTTCACACTACTACAGCTGGGCTGATACTTTCAATTGCACATGTTGATAAGCTTATGTACAGCTGCTCAGCGAAGGAAACCAGTTTCATGAAGCTCCTGATGCAAACTTCTTTTGTTGGTGTTGCTTCCAGACTCTGTAGTGAGTGATACAACAGCTGATAGGCAATTATTACACGCTTTGCCTTTCAGCACTCGGTAGCCCTGCTCAGTTGAATTTGTGTGGCCTACCAATTTGGGGTTGGGCTTTTGTTGCTCCTAAATGCTTCAACTTCTCAACAGTACTTATAGTAGACTAGAAGGGCATAAACTTCACAAACTGACTTGTGGAAAAGGTGCATCCTATGAAAGTGCCACGTTTAACGTCATTGAACTCTTTAGTATGATCATTGTACTGCCAATGATTGTCTATGGAGATTTCATGACTATGTGTGTGCTTGATTTGATGTACCTGTTAGCAATAGGTGTGGCTGAAACATCTGAACTACTAGTTATGTCAACATACTTTTGGCCACATAAAAAATGTAGAGATATAGACACTAGATATAGTTTTTAGTCATAGAATAATACTTCATGCATGAATAAGTGTTAATATTATATCTAGACATGTTGTGAAGCCAGACATATTGGATCTTTTATCCTTGTTACAGAGGACAGAATCACATCAACAAGATTCTAAATGCAGTTACCTTCAACACACTGACAGCTGCAGGATATGTCCCTTAGCGGTGGTATAAGCAGTAAGAGCAAACCCACGCATACAACTGCTATCAGGCCGAGTAATTGATTATGTCAGTGGTGTCACTGCAGGCCGTGTGTGTAAAAATTCTAGCAACAGAGACAGAAGCAGAAAATTCAGTTCACAAACACTAGATTTTGAAAGAAAAAGCTTCACACTGCAAAGTGGATTTTTATTAAGGAATGGTTAACAGCACAGTACCTTTGAGTCAGTGCAAAGCTGGCTGAAAATGTTTTTAGTTTAGTTTGTGTTAGAAAGCTTTCAAATATAATAATTACACAAATGAAATGTGTTTTCTACTAAACATGAAGCAGCAGTGTTGGTATAACATTGCAGAAGCGTTTTCTTTACAATCTTTAGCTGAAAGTGAACATGTATAAAACCATCTCAGTTATATATATATATATATATATATATATATATATATATATATATATATATATATATATATACACTATACACACACATATATAAATATATATATAAACACACACACACATTTATCCAAACTGCTTGGAACCAGGAAAGGTTTACATTTTATGAATATTTGGATCTGTAAAATGGGACAGTTTGGAGAAAGGATGGGACCAAGTGTAAAAAACAATATCTTATTTCATTTAGGCAGTATTTACATGTCCTAATACAGCTTATACATGCAACCTAAAGTTATTTTATAGTTTTATATAATTTTTAATAATGTTGTATGCATAGTACCCTCCAAAAGATAAGAAATATAATATACTACTATAGTCAGAAAGGTAATAGTTGTTGTTTTAAATAAATATAGGCTATCATTTGCATTTTAGATTACAAAAATCAAACCAAAGACACAGAAGACTGTGACTTACAGGCAAGGAAAAAATACATATTGAGCTTTAGGCTTAAATACACTGTTTATTGTTTCATGGTTAGTGAGAGAATGTGTTGTGTGTGTGTATATATTATATATATATATATATATATATATATATAATATATATATAATATATATATATATACAGGGAGTGCAGAATTATTAGGCAAGTTGTATTTTTGAGGATTAATTTTATTATTGAACAACCACCATGTTCTCAATGAACCCAAAAAACTCATTAATATCAAAGCTGAATATTTTTGGAAGTAGTTTTTAGTTTGTTTTTAGTTTTAGCTATTTTAGGGGGATATCTGTGTGTGCAGGTGACTATTACTGCGATAATTATTAGGCAACTTAACAAAAAACAAATATATACACATTTCAATTATTTATTTTTACCAGTGAAACCAATATAACATCTCAACATTCACAAATATACATTTCTGACATTCAAAACAAAACAAAAACAAATCAGTGACCAATATAGCCACCTTTCTTTGCAAGGACACTCAAAAGCCTGCAATCCATGGATTCTGTCAGTGTTTTGATCTGTTCACCATCAACATTGCATGCAGCAGCAAATACAGCCTCCCAGACACTGTTCAGAGAGGTGTACTGTTTTCCCTCCGTGTAAATCTCACATTTGATGATGGACCACAGGTTCTCAATGGGGTTCAGATCAGGTGAACAAGGAGGCCATGTCATTAGATTTTCTTCTTTTATACCCTTTCTTGCCAGCCACGCTGTGGAGTACTTGGACGCGTGTGATGGAGCATTGTCCTGCATGAAAATCATGTTTTTCTTGAAGGATGCAGACTTCTTCCTGTACCACTGCTTGAAGAAGGTGTCTTCCAGAAACTGGCAGTAGGACTGGGAGTTGAGCTTGACTCCATCCTCAACTCGAAAAGGCCCCACAAGCTCATCTTTGATGATACCAGCCCAAACCAGTACTCCACCTCCACCTTGCTGGCGTCTGAGTCGGACTGGAGCTCTCTGACCTTTACCAATCCAGCCACGGGCCCATCCATCTGGCCTATCAAGACTCACTCTCATTTCATCAGTCCATAAAACCTTAGAAAAATCAGTCTTGAGATATTTCTTGGCCCAGTCTTGACGTTTCAGCTTGTGTGTCTTGTTCAGTGGTGGTCGTCTTTCAGCCTTTCTTACCTTGGCCATGTCTCTGAGTATTGCACATCTTGTGCTTTTGGGCACTCCAGTGATGTTGCAGCTCTGAAATATGGACAAACTGGTGGCAAGTGGCATCTTGGCAGCTGCACGCTTGACTTTTCTCAGTTCATGGGCAGTTATTTTGCGACTTGGTTTTTCCACACGCTTCTTGCGACCCTGTTGACTATTTTGAATGAAATGCTTGATTGTTCGATGATCACGCTTCAGAAGCTTTGCAATTTTAAGAGTGCTGCATCCCTCTGCAAGATATCTCACTATTTTTTACTTTTCTGAGCCTGTCAAGTCCTTCTTTTGACCCATTTTGCCAAAGGAAAGGAAGTTGCCTAATAATTATGCACACCTGATATAGGGTGTTGATTTCATTAGACCACACCCCTTCTCATTACAGAGATGCACATCACCTAATATGCTTAATTGGTAGTAGGCTTTCGAGCCTATACAGCTTGGAGTAAGACAACATGCATAAAGAGGATGATGTGGTCAAAATACTAATTTGCCTAATAATTCTGCACTCCCTGTATATATATATATATATATATATATATATATATATATATATATATCCCGGGGTTAGGTTCCAGGAGAAATGGTTGTAAATTGAAACCCAGTTTATAATGTAAGTCAATCGTCAATCGGAAGTGAGGGAGTTAGGTTCCATGCCCCTCTCAAAAATGTCATAAGTAACACCTAATACATTTATTTTTAAAGCTTTGAAATGAAGACTTTAAATGGTAAACAGCATTATAAACCTAATAATATAGATTGTATCATCATCAAACTAAGTTTAATGAACAAAAACATTTGCTAACAACACCTAATTAAATAATCACACAACAGACTGCATCATCATCAAACTACGTTTAATGAACAAAAACGTTTTTTTACTTGCATTTTTCAACAAACAGTTCTCTGCATTGTTAGCATGCTAGATAATATTGGGTCTGCACCTATTCTATGCATTTCAATCTGCAGTGATTAATAGGCAGTTAGGCACCCTCATCTCAAGCAGCTGGACAGGAAGATAATAGGGGAGTGGCTGCTAAATCTTGTTGCTCGATAGCTAATGTCTGCTCTGTGTACACAGATCAATTTCAGTCTGTTAAGTTGCATAACTTTGCTGCAAAACAAGTGGACAGCTCCACCTACTGGCTATTTTAATTAGTGCACTGCTTTCCAAAGCTTTTCAATAGCAGTCACATGACTGAAAAAAAGGTTGTTATTCTGAAACGGCGCAAATTGAACCGACGTAAACCGAGGGCCACCTGTACTTGTAAGACGATAATAATGACCAAATAATGTCAAAATTAAACTTTCACAATTTAACCACTTAGTGACCAGACCATTTTTCAATTTTTTTACCGTTAAGGACCAGGGATATTTTTACATTTCTGCAGTGTTTGTGTTTAGCTGTAATTTCCCTCTTACTCATTTACTGTACCCACACATATTATATACCAATTTTCTCGCCATTAAATGGACTTTCTAAAGATACCATTGTTTTCATCATATCTCATAATTTACTATAAAAGATTTTTAGAAAATATGATGAAAAAATTGAAAAAACCCCACACTCTTTCTAACTTTGACCCCCAAAATCTTACATTCAAAATTAGCGATACAATCATTACATTGTAACACTGATATCTGTCAGGAATCCCTGAATAACCCTTCATATGTGTGTGTGTGTATATGTATATATATATATATATATATATATATATATATATATATATTAGTAGACAACCCAAAACTTTCTAACTTTGACCCCCAAAATCTGTTACACATCTATAACCAACAAAAAACAACCATGCTAAATAGTTTCTACATTTTGTCCTGAGTAGAAATACCCAATGTTTACATGTTCTTTGCTTTGTTTGCAAGTTATAGGGCAATAAATACAAGTGGCACTTTGCTATTCAAAATTAGCAATAGTTACATTGGAACACTGATATCTGTCAGGAATCCCTGAATATCCCTTGACATGTATATATTTTTTTTTAGTAGACAACCCAAAGTATTGATCTGGGCCCATTTTAGTATATTTCATGCTACCATAAAAAAATTTGATAACTTTTTTACAAACTTTTTCACAAACTTTAGGTTTCTCACTGAAATTATTTACAAATAGCTTGTGCAATTATGGCACGAATGGTTATTAAAGCTTATTTGGGATTTCCTTTGTTCAGAAATAGCAGACATATATGGCTTTGCCATTACTTTTTGTTAATTAGAGGGCAGCTAAATGCTGCTGCACACCACACTTGTTTTATGCTCAGCAGTGAAGGTGCATTATGCCCGGCAGTGAAGGGGTTAATTAGGTAGCTTGTAGGGTTAATGTTAGCTTTAGTGCACTGTAGTAGACAACCCAAAATATTGATCTGGTCCCATTTTGGTATATTTCATGCCACTATTTCACTGCCAAATGCGATCAAATAAAAAAATTATTAACTTCCATTCCTTATTCCCCCCTCCCTGTCCCCCCACGCGCTCTCACCCTCAGTGCGAACTCCCGGATCTGATCCAGCGATGGGCCGCCCACCTGCCTCCCTCATATCCCTCCAATGCCAGAGTGGCCCTCTCTTGCTTAAAAAGGGTATTGCACGATACCTCAATATTAAGGCATTGTTGCAATACCCTGAAAGTGGCTGGAAGCGATGACAATCGCTTTCAGCGCTTGAAACCCCAGAGGACGTGCCAGGCACATCCTTGGTTGTTAACGACCATTTTTTGTAGGACGTGCCTGACACGTTCCTTGGTCGTTAAAGGGTCAAATAAATTCCTGAGCCTACCTAGGTATGCTGTTATAGAAAGGTGCAAATTTAATCAATGGATACCAAAATAAAAGAGTTACATTTTTTAATAGAACTGAATAGTAAAGTGTTTCATATACTCCCTCTGAAGCTTAAATCCCTGCCATTCTCCAACCCACTGTTGATTTCCTCCTTAGATTTTCACATATAAATTTGCTAATCACCCTAGAACTTTGGCCAGGTTCCAACATCACACACTGCAGACAGCTGATATTTCTGTAAAATAAATTGACTGATAAAAAAAAATCTAAAAATATAAATGGATATAGGAATGTATATATGCACACATTATGTGTGTTTGCATGTATATATAAACACATTAATACAAGCAGCATTTTATTTTAATACTACCTCAAAAAAGTGGTGGTCCCTTTAATGTCAGAGATCCAAGATGACTTTACAAGTGAATCTGCATTTAATTTGAATTGCATTTTCAAATGATCTATTCTACTCCATCTTGCCTGCAGGTCTTTAATGAAACAGGCCTTTTTAATTAACTTAGCTCTTACAAAATCTTGTAATATCCTTAGGTTACATTTCTTAATTGAATAACAAATGTTTAATTTGTAATTACATACCAAAATTACACTCTTGTGTTAGCCAAGTACATTTTGAAAGTTATAAGCAAAAGTATTTTTTGTAATTCACATGGGGTAGATTGCAATTCACATGACCATTGTAGTGAGGCTTGTTCAGATCAACTACTACAATGTGGGATTGTGTGCAATTAAAACACACACCTTTTTTTACTTGACCTTTTGCTTTGACCTTACACCAGACACTCTGAAATATAAATGATCCTGCAAACTGAGGTAACCCCCACCCTAATAAATATTACTTGCAAGCTTGCCTAACTGCAATTACTCCTAACCATGGTTGACCCAGTTCCTGAATCTGCAACTATAACTATGCATGGTCCAACCCCATTCAACAATCAATTCCATTAATACCATTAAAGGGACAGTAAAGTCAAAATTAAACTTTCATAATTCGGAGAGAACATGCAATTTTAAACAACTTTCCAATTTTATTCTGTTATCAAATTTTGTTCACTTGGTATCTTTTATTGAAGAGTAAAACTAGGTGGGCTCATAAGAGTTTAAGAGTGTGCACGTGTCTATAGTACTCTATGGCAGCAGTGCTTGGTAACTTGGTTATACAATGTTTGCCAAACATTGCTGCCATAGAGTACTAAAAACACGTGCACACTCCTGAGCTCTTACGAGCCTACCTAGTTTTACTCATCAAATTTGCTTCTTGGTATCTTTTATTGATAACAGAAGTAAATTGGAAAGTTGATTAAAATCACATGCTTTATCTGAATCACGAAAGTTTATTTTTGACTTTACTGTCCCTTTAAACAGCACAACTAGCCAGGCCCAACAACTCTATATGATTCTTATCCACAAATAAAGCTCTCTCTAATATCCAAAGAGTCCTTCTGCCTTTTAACAGTATAAATGCAATACATATGTGTGGCACTACATAACAGTGATCAAATATCATGCTACTTATATCTCAATACAATACCCACTTGACATTATTACAGATGCTATATTAAAGTGAAGGTAAACTTTGATGAATGAAAGCACGATTTTTAAAAATACTATTAAAAACAGGGGCACTTTCATTCATCAAAGTTTAGAAAGCAGCCGTTTTGTTTAAAAACTTACCTTTCTTCTTTTCACAACCGGAGCAGCTTCCCCCACCTGGAGATCCTCTCTTCACACTTCAGCAATGACTAATCCGGCTTCCTCCAATCACGGCATGGCCTCAGGCAATGATTCCCCTGGGGGGAAAGCCATGATTGGAGGAAGCCGAATTAGTCATTGCTGACGTGTGAAGAGAAGATCTCCGTGCGGGGGAAGCTGCTCCAGCTGTTTTTATAGTATTTTTAAAAACCGGGCTTTCATTAATCAAAGTTTATCTTCACTTTAAGTTTGCAGTATGAAAACCAAGTTATTATTGTACAATATATAATCTTTACATATCTCAGAACTGATTTACGTTTCTTAAAAAAAAATAAGATGATACAGTCCCATTTGGTATGTTAAATTTTTCTAACCAATATGAAATCTTTTCATTCAACTAATCTCTCATCTTGTAGCTGTACCTACAAAACACTGGTAGGCCACCATACACATGTTCCCTTTGCTTTCACTGTCCCAGAAAGCCTTCGGGGGCTGACACATATTGGCACGTTATAGTTATAGAAAACTTTATATGTCATAAAGTAACATTGTAGCTTGTTCTCTTCACATGTAATCACCAAATGATGATAACAACAAAAAGTATGACAGCTATTTGTGATTATGCTTCTTTTGTATATTCTGATGCTTATACACATAAATGGCCTCTTCATATATGCCAGGGTAAGGGTCAAGAGGACAAATCAGAAATAGGAATGCTTTAGTCTTCATAAAAAATAGCCACTCACTGAATGGAAGTCTGTGGTATGCTTTTAACATCAGCCATTCAGTCATGGCACCAAGAACAAAGCCTTGGTCACTTCCCATCAAGAACACAATCAAAAGTGCTAAGCACACTAGCTACATTAAAAGTATCCAGAGAAGGTGGAAGGATATCTACAGAGTCAGTTGCACTAACACCAGCACAGACCCTGGCTCTTGCTGCAGCAGTCCTTTTAGTGCGCTCACCAATCCGAGCCTTCAGGACAGTGCGGTTACTAGTGTGCTGCAGTGCCGTCCTGACTGTAGTGAGCGGCTCCTGCCATGCTTTGGGGCCTGACACCAATGAAATCCTCTCTCTAAATTTGTGGATTGATTTACCTAAAATACAGTGCGATTTTAGTGAATGAATATGAAAAACTTTTACTTTGGATGATATACTGTTTCGACATTTTATAAATGTTGTCATAAAATAACTAAAAATTATATAAAAGTATAATGCAAACAGAGACATTCACATTTTATTTCTTGCAGTTTAATGCATGTGAATGTTTAAAAAAAAAACACACAACAACAACAGATATTGCAGAGAAGGGAAAACATAACTTGTTTAGACACACTTCTAATGGACTGCAATGCCATTGAAAAGAAAAAAATAGAAATTAAAGGGTCAATCTAATGTTAAAAGAAATAAACCCAACTTTCGCACAAGATGACAGTAAAAATCCAATGTCTTATTTCATTTATATGATACTTTTTCTTAGGCCACAAAAAAAAGTGCTTGAGACCGAGCATTAGAATACACTGTATGTCTTTATACAGAACTGGATATAAAATAAGTGAAATATCACTAAAATTCAAATCATTTCCTTTTAACAATGCAATTTAATGGGACACTAAACCCAATTTTTTTTTTCTTTCATGATTGAGATAGAGCATATAATTGTAAGCAACTTTAAAATTTACTCCTATCATCAATTTTCTTCGTTCTCTTGCTATCTTTATTGAAAAAAACCTACGGAGCCGGCAAATTTTTGAATCAGCACCTGTGTTGCGCTTGCTGATTGGTGGCTAAATGTAGCCACGAATCAGAAAGTGCTATCCGGGTTCTGAATCAAAAATGGTCCGGCTCCTTACCTTAGATTCCTGCTTTTACATGCTTTATCTGAATCATGAAAGAAAAAAATTGGGTTTAGTATCCCTTTAATGTGTCAGTAACAACAGATAAATGCTGTTGTCTTCAAGAGTAAATTGAAATGTTGTGAGTTATGATATTGTGTCATCAAATTATGCTTCTGAATGTTGGAAGAAGGCATTGGGATTTAAACCGGAGAAACCTGAGATAACAGAAGCATAAAACATACTGTAGCACTCCTGATTTCATTTGTTACCCACTGTTGCCATGGCAACCAACTTTGGCTTTAGATTCAGCCAGCAATTCTCCAAGGGAAAATTTTGAGCAAGGTAAAAAGTCTCAAAGAAAAAGAAGCTTTGACCTGCAGACTGAGCATTTTATATTACCTGTTGTTAACTCTTTCACCAAAATAAAAAAATATTGTGTTTAGATACTAATCAATACCTTAATTTTTTGTAGACAAAAGAATAAGGTGCAAGTATGAACCAGACATTTAAACAGCTAAATGTTTGTGTACCATTCATTTTGTAGAACGTCTTTCCCTGGCAGAAGTCCTGCTAGGTTTTTCTAGAAAGCTTCCTTATACCAGATGTTGATTTATAAAATCACAAAAAAAAATAATGTAGAAATGTCAAATGTATCTCCTCATTAGACTATAAGGCCCCAATTTATCAAAGGTCTTGCGGACCTGATCCAACACTGCGGATCAGGTCCGCAAGACCTCGCTAAATGTGGAGAGCAATACGCTCTCCGCATTTAACATTGCACCAGCAGCTCACAAGAGCGAGGTGTCAATCAACCCGATCGTATTCGATCGGGTTGATTTCTGGCGATTCCTGTCCGCCTGTTCAGAGCAGGTGGACAGGGTTATGGAGAAGCGGTCTTTAGACCGCTGCTTCATAAGTTGTGTTTCTGGCGAGTCTGAAGACTCGCCAGAAACACGGCCCTTCAAGCTCCATACAGAGCTTGAGAAATGGGCCTGTCAGACTTGTTGCAAATATAGTATGTCACTGTTCGTCTTAAAATATGTTTTTCTCCCAGTCAGACATCTTTCTTTCTAGATATGCTAGATAGTTTTTCCCCTGAAACTAAATAAATTGGAAAAAAGATCAATAAAAGAAATAGTTGAATGAGTCCACAATGCAGTAAACAAAATAACTGATTGCCTAATATAACATGTTTCTCAAAAATGATAATTAGATACAACAGTTTGTTTTTTGTTTACACGGCAACACTGTAAAACTAACTATAGTTTAAAAGTAAAATCTTTGCAATTCAGAAAAAAATAAATCTGATGTTTACTTGCTATTCCAATTGAATATGAAAACTATGGGTCTTGAGGCCCCTAAAGACCTCTGCTCCAAAACTCTTCCACCTGCTTTGAAGCCGCGGACAGAAATCAACCCGATCGAATATGATCAGGTTGATTGACACCCCCTGCTAGCGGTCGATTGGCCGCAGATCTGCAGGGGGCGGCATTGCACCAGCAGTTCACAAGAACTGCTGGTGCAATGATAAATGCCAACAGCGTATGCTGACGGCATTTATCGATGTGTAGCAATGTGCAGCGGACATGATACACTACTTCGCATCATGTCCGCTTGCACATTGATACATATGCCCCTATATATTAATGAAGATTAAAAGTGGAGGTTACAATTTCTTAAACTCCTCTGTTCTATTATGTATATTTATTAAAGGTAGTTAAAGGGACAGGATTGTGATGACTCCATAATTCAGAGTGCACAATTGATTAAAATTTTTAAAAACAAAACTCTAGTTTACCTAAATAACCAAATTTAAATTTGTATCTTAGAAAATTTACTTTTGAATTCCATAGTCCTTTCAATTATGATGCATTACCATTTTGTCTTTTTAAAAGAAATGTATCATGCTGCATTCTTCACTTCTAAGGGCTTGTGGTGCAAAGAAGAGAATTTCTTCAGGATCATTGACAGGCCCTGCTCTTGTGCAACCGATTGTGTGAGGGGAAGGGGCAGAAATCCACAAGAGAGCTCTTATATAATCTTAAATTTTGCCCAGCAATGCTGCAATGTAAGTAGCAAATACAGGCAGATAAGTTCTTTATCAGTCAGGGAGAAATTGACACTTGAGTACATCACACAAAGATGTATATATCCTGCTATTTCCATTTCAGTTTAAGCAGTGTAAATTCTTAATGAATACAATCTTTTTAAATATTTAAAAGGTGCTCTTTTATAACAATGATAAAATTGTTTGTTCCTATACATTCTTTTTGACATGATATGCATGAAGACTACACAGAAACCTACATAGGGCTAGATTTATTAAAGCCCTATGGCTGCAAGTTCTCACAAGAACTTGCTCACTGTCATTTATCAAGCAGCGGTCACCAGACCACCGCTTCCCTAACCTCTTCGCCACCTCTAATGTGGCGAAATTCAATCTCCATGGTCTAGTCAGACCAAGGAGATTGACAGCTCCTGCCCGCGCGTGATTGGCTGTGCGCGGGCAGGGGGCGGGATTGCACACAAGCGCAATTTTACACGCCCCTGTCCGCCTCAGCTTTAATAAATCTAGCCCATAGTATTAGCTATTTTGGGTGGGTTTTTAGTTTGTATTTGGAAGGTCTTAAAGGTGTATGAAACCCAATTTGTTTTATAATTCAGATAGACCATGTCATTTTAAACAACTTTCTGATTTACTCTTATTTGTTATCTTGGTAGTCTTTTTGAGAAGCAGGGACCTAAGCTTAGAAGCAGGCCAATTTCTGGAGCACTATATGGCAGCAGTTTTGCAAGAATGTTATACATGTGCAAGAGCACTAGATTGCAGCACTATATCCTGCTACTTAGTGCCCCAGATGCCTACTTAAGTATCTCTTCAACACAGAATACCATGGGAATGAAACAAATTTGATAATAGAAGTAAATTGGAAACTTTTTTGAAATTGTATTCTCTGTCTGAATCACAACATAACAGTTCTGGGCTTAATAGTCCTTTAACTCTATTGTATGTAGTAAGAGCAGAGCAGTATATTGTATCTTTTACAAGCACTGAAAAAGATTTGTTTCTTGTGCTTCCTTCTGGCTACATTTTCCGAGATATAAGTTCCTTCCTCACTTGTCTGTTCTTCAGGGCTTGAATTTGTCCACTCACAGCCTGGAGGAGCTGATAATTGGTCTTACTGATCACAATGCTCGTGGGTAGCCTGATATAACATAGCTTTAGGGTATTTAAAGTGAATGTAAATTTTGATGCTAAAGTGCCCATATTTAAAAAAAAATTGAATAAAAACAGGGGCACTTTAATTCATCAAAATTTACATTTCATTTGTTGTGAAAAAATACTTACCTTTTAAACTTAACACCCGGTCCAGCTTCCCCCGGTCGTCGCAAAACCATTTCTGATGTCAGAAATGATGGATCGGTCATCCTCCAATCACGGCTCCCCTCCCGGGGGGGGGGATCAGTGTCTGATTCGAAATTGTGATTGGAGGAAGCCAGATTCCTCATTTTAGACCCAGGAAGGGGCTTTGCAACGAGCGGAGGAAGCTGGAGGGGTTGTCAAGATTAAAAAGGTATTTTTCACAACACGAGTGAAAATGTAAATTTTGATAAATTAAAGTGCCCCTGTTTTTAATCAAATTTTTAAAAACCGGGCACTTAAGCATCAAAATTCACATTCACTTTAAGTGCATTATGTTGTGCAGATCTCAGTTTTGTATGTTTTTGTGTGTGTGTTGCACCCATGAATGTATGTGCATTTGTTTATATGCTTGTGTATCTCTGTCTCAAGTTGTTATTTATAATTTAATATAATATAAGGAGAGAAAGGCTGCTGAGAATCTGACAGTTCTAGAGTTTTCACTTTATTTATATGGGGCATCATTTTTCTGTGCACAATCACTTTTTATTTATTGAATATTTACTGAAATATTTGCTGTGGTTGATTGAGATTATGGAGGAATGAAGGAGCTGCTACAATGCAGTGTTACATGTATTTTTTTATAATGCAGAGATCATCTATGTGCACTCCGGATGCCAATCTCTGACGCTCCGGATGCCAATCTCTGGTTAGCACGTGTATTACAAGTTGAAAGTAAAATTTTAGGACTTCAGATATCATGACTGTTAACTTCTTTTCCCCATAGACTTCAAGCGCAAACTGAAAAAAACTCCACTTATCACTTGAGCACTAACCCAACACGCATAAGACCAACTGAGCTAACCCGAAGGTAGTTATGAATACTTTACATTCCAATGTTCTCCACATAGAAGAAAATTTTCTATTTATGTTTAAATATATATGATGCTGTAAACATTCTTTAATTTGTGGAGTGTGCAGGGCTGATGGGGTATACATTCTGGAGTGCGTGGAGTGTGCAGGGCTGATGCGGTATACATTCTGGAGTGCGTGGAGTGTGCAGGGCTGATGCGGTATACATTCTGGAGTGCGTGGAGTGTGCAGGGCTGATACAGTATACATTCTGGAGTGCATGCAGTGTGCAGGGCTGATACGGTATACATTCTGGAGTGTTCAGGGCTGATGGGGTATACATTCTGGAGTGCGTAGAGTGTGCAGGGCTGATGTGATATACATTCTGGAGTATGTGGAGTGTTCAGGGTTGATAGGATATACATTCTGGAGTGCGTGGAATGTGCAGGGCTGATGCGGTATACATTCTGGAGTGCATGCAGTGTGCAGGGCTGATGGGGTATACATTCTGGAGTGCGCAGAGTGTGCAGGGCTGATGTGATATACATTCTGGAGTATGTGGAGTGTTCAGGGTTGATGGGATATACATTCTGGAGTGCGTGGAATGTGCAGGGCTGATGCGGTATACATTCTGGAGTGCGTGGAGTGTGCAGGGCTGAAGGGGTAGACATTCTGGAGTGTGCAGGGCTGATGCATTATACAATCTGGAGTGCGTGGAGTTTGCAGGGCTGAGGCGGTATACATTCTTTAGTACGTGTAGTGTGCGGGCTAATGGGTTATACATTCTGGAGTATCTGGAGTGTGCAGGGCTGATGCAGTATACATTCTTTAGTGCGTGGAGAGTTAAGGCTAATGGGTTATACATTCTGGAGTGTGTGGAGTGTGCAGGGCTGATGGGGTATACATTCTGGAGTGTGTGGAGTGTGCAGGGCTGATGTGGCATTCTTTAGTGCGGAGTGTGCAGGCTAATGGGTTATACATTCTGGAGTTTGTGGCGCTGATGTTATCTGTATATAAACATGACAGAGTGTGATGCTATCTTACTATTGTGTATATTCTATCACCCTTGAAAATGATAAAAACACTAATGCAAAATAAAGCTGTGGTGTGCAGATCAGAAAACATTTGGGTTCAGAGGCTAACAATACAATAGCTTCAATAGGCAGAGAATTTATTTATATAATGCAGCTATTTGTCCGTGCTGAGAGCTGCTTATCATAACTGCTACAGTAAATTGGAACACAATAAAACATATCTAAACCTTTTAACACCTCCCGCCTCTATAGTCCATCCTCAACTCTTCTGCCAGCCATTTTCTCCCCTTCTTATGCATAATCTGTTGATACAAGTTTGATCTCTTGCTCTCTCAAAACGACATGAAGAAACATTTTTTTCTTTCATGATTCAGATAGCTCATTCATTGTGTAGTTCTATGATCTAATTGCTTTGTTCTCTTGGTATCCTATGTTAAAAATCATACCTTGGTAGATTCAGGAGTAGCAATGTATATATATGCCTCTTGTGATTGTCTCACTCGCTGTGTTCAGCTAGCTCTCAGTAGCGCATTCAATAAAGAAGACCAAGATAATAAAGCAAATGTAATAAGTAAATTGGAAAGGTGTTTAAAATGGTATGCTATATGTGAATCATGAAAGAAAAAAAAAATGGGGCATTTAAACCAGAACTTTAATTAAAGCTCAGATTTCATCCAATCCTGAAACAGTTACTTTGTCCATTACACTCTTGTCCTCTTATTCATGCCAACCTGACCACACACACTCATTTTATCAGTTTTTCCACTCTCTCAAAATAATAACAATATTAATAAACTATGGCCTAGATTTAGAGTTTGGCGCCTTTCCAGCCGCGACTTTTCCATACCGCAGATCCCCTTATGTCATTTACGTATCCTATATTTTCAATGGGATCTTTCTAACGCTGGTATTTAGAGTCGTGGCTGAAGTGAGCGTTAGAAATCTAACGACAAAACTCCAGCTGCAGAAAAAAAACAGGAGTAAAGAGCTTTCTGGACTAACGCCAGTTCATAAAGCTCTTAACTACTGTGCTCTAAAGTACACTAACACCCATAAACTACCTATGTGCCCCTAAACCGAGGCCCCCCCACATCGCTGCCACTCTATTAAAATTTTTTAACCCCTAATCTGCCGACCGCACACCGCCGCCACCTACGTTATCCCTATGTACCCCTAATCTGCTGCCCCTAATACCGCCGACACCTACATAATATTTATTATTAACCCCTAATCTGCCGCCCCAACGTCGCCTCCACCTACCTACACTTATTAACCCCTAATCTGCCGACCGGACCTCACCGCTACTATAATAAATGTATTAACCCCTAATCCGCCTCAATCCCGCCTCAATAACCCTATAATAAATAGTATTAACCCCTAATCTTCCCTCCCTAACATCGCCGCCACCTAACTTCAAGCATTAACCCCTAATCTGCTGACCGTACCTCACCGCTACTCTAATAAATTTTTTAACCCCTAAAGCTAATTCTAACCCTAACCCTAACACCCCCTTAAATTAAATATAATTTAAATCTAACGAAATAAATTAACTCTTATTAAATAAATTATTCCTATTTAAAGCTAAATACTTACCTGTAAAATAAACCCTAATATATCTACAATATAAATTATAATTATATTGTAGCTATTTTAGGATTAATATTTATTTTACAGGCAACTTTGTATTTATTTTAACCAGGTACAATAGCTATTAAATAGTTAATAACTATTTAATAGTTACCTAGTTAAAATAATTACAAAATTACCTGTAAAATAAATCCTAACCTAAGTTACAATTAAACCTAACACTACACTATCAATAAATAAATTAAATTAAATACCTACAATTATCTACAATTAAACCTAACACTACACTATCAATAAATTAATTAAATACAATACCTACAAATAAATAAACTAACTAAAGTACAAAAAATAAAAAAAGAACTAAATTACAAAAATAATTTTTTTACAAACATTAGAAAAATATTACAACAATTTTAAACTAATTACACCTACTCTAAGCCCCCTAATAAAATAACAAAGACCCCCAAAATAAAAAAATGCCCTACCCTATTCTAAAATTAAAATAGAAAAGCTCTTTTACCTTACCAGCCCTGAAAAGGGCACTTTTGTGGGGTATGCCCCTAAGAATTCAGCTCTTTTGCCTGTAAAAAAAAAAACATACAATACCCCCCCCAACATTACAACCCACCACCCACATACCCCTAATCTAACCCAAACCCCCCTTAAATAAACCTAACACTAAGCCCCTGAAGATCTCCCTACCTTATCTTCACCACGCCGGGGTCACCGATCGATCCAGAAGAGCCTCCGATGTCTTGATCCAAGCCCAAGCGGGGGGCTAAAGATGTCCATGATCCGACTGAAGTCTTCATCCAAGCGGGAGCTGAAGAGGTCCATGATCGGGCTGAAGTCTTCTATCAAGCGGCATCTTCAATCTTCTTTCTTCCGGATCCATGGTCATCCCGCCGACGCGGAACATCCATCTTCACCGACGACTTCCCGATGAATGACGGTTCCTTTAAGGGACGTCATCCAAGATGGCGTCCCTCGAATTCCGATTGGCTGATATGATTCTATCGGAATTAAGGTAGGAAAATTCTGATTGGCTGATGGAATCAGCCAATCAGATTCAAGTTCAATCCGATTGGCTGATCCGATCAGCCAATCAGATTGAGCTCACATTCTATTGGCTGATTATTCATACACTGTAAGGGCATAAATACTTTAGGCTTTATGTCCTAAGGATGCTGCTTGGGGTAGTCTCACACATGCATATAAGCGCTGCTTTTTAACCTCTCCTCCATCTCTGACATGTCAGAGAAAAAAAAATCGCCCCAAACACAGTCATTTTGGGTGACTGACCAGTCACACAAGAACAAAGGGCAGCATTGTGCAAGTTTATATGGGCAGCGGACGTACAGTGTCCACTGCACATCTGCCACAAAGACAGGTAGACATGTCCCCAAGTTGGGAACCTTGTCAGTCTGTCACTTAGCATATGAAGTCCTTTGCTTTATTTATTTTTTCTGTAAATCCCTTTATATACTTACAATACTCTTTGTCCATGAATTTTATATGACAGGAAGAATTTCCCATAGTTGGTCAAATGCCTTTCCAATCCTTTGCCTAATGAAAAATTGCCTAAGCATGAAGCTTCTTGACTTGTTTGCCTGTAGCTGAAGGGCCATTTTTCATGGATAAATTGCAGTATAATGAACTATACAAAGATCTCTTGAATGTTAGTAGGAGTACTTAACTAGCAGGCTGATTTGATTCTTTTTCAGTGTGGCTGTGCTTGAAGCTAGATGCCAATAAAACATAAAAACAGATTATGTATAACTGCAAAGGATACAATTTATGATAAAAGTAGAGATTTTTTTTTTTTTTTACAAAACCTGTGATTGATGTTAGATATATTATATGAACATACAAGGAGTACAAATATACTTTTCATGGTCTATTGACTGTTCTGAATTTAAAAGTGTGCCTTCTGGAATCTTAGCAATACAGGTTGTGATTGCTTTTGTTGTTGCTGTTTTTTTTTTTTGTTTTGTTTTTTAAATCTACAGAAAACTCCAAACTACCTAATCGCATCTCAGAATTGCTCAGCATCACCTATAGAACACCTATCAATTAGCCTCCACCTGCCCTGACTCCACCCATAGGACATCTATCAATTAGCCTTCATCTGCCATGACTCTACCCATAGAACACCTATCAGCTAGCCTCCACCTGCCCTGACTCCACCCATAAAACAACTATCAAATAGCCTCCACCTGCCCTGACTCTACCCATAGAACACCTATCAGTTAGCCTTAACCTGCCCTAAATTCACCTATAGAACTATCAAATAGCTTCCACCTGCCCTGACTCCACCCATAGAACTATCAAATAGCCTCCACCTGCCCTGAATCCAACCATAGAACTCCTTTCAAATAGCCTCCACCTGCCTGACTCCACCCATAGAACACCTATCAAATAGCCTTCACCTGTCCTGACTCCACCCATGAAATACTCTTGCAAGCAATTAGCGCTCCACTTGTAATCTATCCCAATGTGCCAAAATACCTCTAGACAAATATCCTAGGTTGAGTAAATTCTACAAATATATAGATTTGTGTAGCAGTTTTGAAATGGGTGACTACTATTTAGCTTACAGGCTAAGCATAGCAAATTTTAACATTAAATTAATATTTTAATCTTTGTAGTATTCAACCTATATTTGCTATAAATTACTTGGAAACATATACATATTGGGTACTCCTAAAATCAGTACAACATAATTATTTTCTTTGGAGGTATTTTCTTCAGCTACACTAGTTTTGTAGAAATGGGTATAAAGAAAACTGCCAAAAAAGTGCTTTATTCAAATTTTCGCTGTTTTTCAGTGTTAAATTCCTATTTTTTTATATATATACCCAGAAATAGTATCACTAGAAAGGCCTGTTTGTCTGTTAAAACCAGGTGTATTATATGTATGGGTGCACTTTACAAGAGTCGAACACTAAGGGGTAGATTTATCATAGTGCAAGCCGACATTATACAATGTAGCGTATCATGTCCGCTGCACATCGATAAATGCCAACAGCATACACTGTCGGCATTTTTTATTGAACCAGCAGTTCTTGTGAACTGCTGGTTCAATTCAGCCCACTGCAGATTTGCAGCCAATCGGCCGCTAGCAGTGGGTGTCAATCAACCCAATCGTATTCGATCGGGTTGATTTCTGTCCTTACCCTGAGAGCAGGCGGACAAGTTATGGAGCAGCGGTCTTTAGACCGCTACTTTATAACTTCTGTTTCCAGCGAGCCTGAAGCCTCGCGCAGAAACAGGGGCATCACTATTGGCCCCTAAAGGTGAAACCAATAGTGAGCAAAAATGCCAAAATTGCTGGTGTCATTTAAGCATGAAAACTGGGAAAAACTGTGGTCTTTAAGGAGTTAAAATTAAACCAACATTTTCAGAGTAATCAGGACATGTTCTCTTATCTTCTACATATATCAAACACACAACATTAGTATAAAGGGACAAAGCCATTTCTGTGTGTGTGTATAAATGTACTCCACAAAAATATTGGACAAATTGTGGGCACAATGGTCAAACAATGGCCCCCCTAAAAGCTCTACCTTAGCCCCCCTTTTGATTCCGCATGTATATTTCTCACAACTGAAAAGTAATTTTACCCCTTGATTGTAGCAGTAACATAAAAATCAAAAAATGTACTTCTTTAGTTGTAGTAACACACGTAAACAAAAGGGATTTGATGCCCTTGATTGACCCTCACTTCTTTCTGCTGCATATTTGCAATACATTCAGGGGCTTAAAAAAACTGCTACTCATTCTTGGAGACTGCACACTATTTTTTGTGCATAGCTCATATATGTCTATGACAGCAAAAAACAATATAAGTTTTGGGCACAACGAGCTGTCCCCATGAAATGAAAAAAATCAACTCCAGCATTACTCAGAAAAATGTTGGAGTTTATTAATAGTTCAACATTAAAAACATACAAAGTCAGATCTACATATCAATCTCGGGGTCAGGAGACTGCAGGTGTCACGCTGCCTCTGCTCCTCCAGCTGTTACCTCGGCTGCTTTGGGTTGTTATCAGCACGCAGTGGTGACATCACCACGTGTCACAAGTACTGCTAATGCTGCTCTGAAGCTCAACTGTGCCTCATCCTTGGTGCACATCTGTGCTTATGCAAGTACCTCCTTTTCACTCAGTTTCTGCCCAATTCTAGGTTTGCCTCTGTGTACTCCTGAGTGCTATTTTTACTTTTTAACATTGTGCTTTATTGACTGCCTGCTTGTTACTGTATCCTGCATTGCCTTGTGATCATTCCTCTGCCTAACTATTTGATACTCAGAAAGATTGGATTGTCTGCTTGTTACTGAACCCTGAATTGCCTTGAGACCATTCCTCTGCTTAACCCTTTAGATACTCAGAAATATTGGATTGTCTGCTTGTTACTGAACCCTGCATTGCCTTCAGACCATTTCCCTGCTTAACCCCTTTTGATACTTAGAAATGTTTGACTGCCTGATGATTACTGAATCCTGCATTGCCTTGTGACCACTCCTTTGCTCATCCCTTGGATACTTAGAAGGATTAGACTGCCTGCTCTTACTGTACCATGCACTGCCTTGTGAGCATTCCTTTTACTTTATTAATTGTGGCATAGTATTGCTTGCTTTCTTCTGAGCTCTACTGGCTCAGTGCCCTGCTCCTCATTAACCCTTGCTGCTTGTGGTGTTTGCTGTTCCTGTCCAACCTCGTTACTTCTTTCTATTAACTTTAGTTCTTTGATTTTTCCTTATCTTTCAGATTGATCCTGGGATAAGAAGACTACTGGCCAGGATTGGTATAATAATGAAATATCCCACAAACATTACTGCAGGATGCAGACACATTTCATGTGGTACCTCCACATGGGTCCACTGCTGAAAGAGCATATCCTACTCCCCTTTATAAAGACATATGCATCTATTTATCAAGTTGTCAACCGCAAATATGATGAAATTCCGCAGCGTATTTGTGGCGAGCCTGATTCGCCTTAGTTATCAATTCCTACAAACCGGCAAAAGTAGAAATTTATGACGTAACATACGATCCGCCGGACTCAGTCCGACACAGATCGATGCTTACATCATTACAGATGATCCGAACGCAAGTTCGGCACAATCTGACTACTTTTGTAAGTTATCAAATAACTACCAGGTACGCTCGCCACTATTCCGGCCCAGCGTACCTGGTATTCAATCCACCGCCCTGGAGGAGGCGGATGCCATAGGAATCAATGGGAGTCCAAAAGCAGCGAAAGCTCATGTTCGCTGCTGCCCGATATCCCATTGATTCCTATGGGAATGTTTACACCTAACACCCTAACATGTATCCTGAGTCTAAACACCCCTAATCTGCCCCCCCTACACTGCCGCCACCTACATTATACTTATTAATCCCTAATCTGCCGCCCCGCCACCGCCGCCACCTACATTATACTTATTAACCCCTAATCTGCCGTCCCTATACCGCCACCACCTAAATAAAAGTTATTAACTACTATCCCGCCACTTCGGGACCCCGCCGCAACTAAATAAACTTATTAACCCCTAAACCACCGCTCCCAGAGCCCATCGCCACCTTCATTATAGTTATTAACCCCTAATCTGCCGCCCCCTACACCGCCACCACCTACATTATACTTATTAATCCCTAATCTGCCGCCCCGCCACCGCTGCCACCTACATTATATTTATTATCCCCTAATCTGCCCCCCTACACCGCTGCCCCCTACCTACATTTATTAACCCCTAATCTGCCGCCCCCAACGTCGCCGCCACTATATTAAATTTATTAACCCCTAAACCTGTCTAACCCTTACACCCCCTAACTTAAATATAATTTAAATAAATCTAAATAAATATTACTATCATTAACTAATTATTCCTATTTAAAACTAAATACTTACCTGTAAAATAAACCCTAAGATAGCTACAATATAACTAATAGTTACATTGTAGCTATCTTAGAGTTTATATTTATTTTACAGGCAACTTTGTATTTATTTTAACTAGGTAGAATAGTTATTGAATAGTTATTTACTATTTAATAAATTCCTAGTTAAAATAAAGACAAATGTACCTGTAAAATAAAACCTAACCTAAGGTACAATTACACCTAACACTACACTATAATTAAATAAATTAACTAAACTAAATACAATTAAAATAAATTATCTAAAGTGCAAAAAACAAACAATCACTAAATTGCAGAAAATAATAAAATAATTACAAGATTTTTAAACTAACCACACCAAATCTAATCCCCCTAACAAAATAAAAAAGCCCCCCAAAATAAAAAAGCCCTACCCTACACTAAATTACAAATAGCTCTTAAAAGGGACATTTGCGGGGCATTGCCCCAAAGTAATCAGCTCTTTTACCTGTAAAAAAAATTACAAATCCCCCCCAACATTAAAACACACCACCCACACAACCAACCCTACTCTAAAAAAAAATCTAACACTAACCCCTTGAAGATCACCCTATCTTGAGAAGTCTTCACCCAACCGGGCCGAAGTCATCAACGAATCCAGCAGAAGTGGTCCTCCAGATGGGCAGAAGTTGTCCTCCAGACGGGCAGACGTCTTCATCCAGGCGGCATCTTCTATATTCATCCATCTGGCGTGGAGTGGGTCCATCTTCAAGACATCCGTTGTGGAGCATCCTCTTAGACTGAAGAATGAAGGTTTCTTTAAGTGACATCATCCAAGATGGCGTCCCTTCAATTCTGATTAGCTGATAAAGTTCAATCCTATTGGCTGATCCAATCAGCCAATAGGATTGAGCTTGCATTCTATTGGCTGTTCCAATCAGCCAATAGAATGCCAGCTCAATCCTATTGGCTAATTGCATCAGCCAATAGGATTTTTCCTACCTTAATTCCGATTGGCTGATAGAATTCTATCAGCCAATCGGAATTGAAGGGATGTCATCTTGGATGACGTCACTTAAAGGAACCTTTATTCTTCAGTCGCCATTGAATGAAGAGGACGCTCCGCTTTGGATGTCTTGAAGATGGACCCGCTCCGCGCTGGATGGATGAAGATAGAAGATGCCGTCTGGATGAAGACTTCTGGAGGACCACTTCTGCTGGATTCATTGAGGACTTTTTCCCGGTTGGGTGAAGACTTCTCAAGGTAGTGTGATCTTCAAGGGGTTAGTGTTAGGTTTTTTAAGGGGGGATTGGGTGGGTTTTAGAGTAGGGTTGGTTGTGTGGGTGGTGGGTTTTAATGTTGGGGGGTTGTATTTCTTTTTTTACAGGTAAAAGAGCTGATTAATTTGGGGCAATGCCCTGCAAAATGCCCTTTTAATGGCTATTTGTAATTTAGTGTAGGGTAGGGCTTTTTTATTTTGGGGGGCTTTATTTTGTTAGGGGGATTAGATTAGGTGTAAGTAGTTTAAAAATCTTGTAATTATTTTATTATTTTCTGTAATTTAGTGTTTGTTTTTTTGTACTTTATATTAAAAAATTTAATTGTATTTAGTTTAGTTAATTTATTTAATTGTAGTGTAGTGTTAGGTGTAATTGTAACTTAGGTTAGGTTTTATTTTACAGGTATATTTGTATTTATTTTAACTAGGAAGTGATTAAATAGTTAATAACTCTTTAATAACTATTCTACCTAGTTAAAATAAATACAAAGTTGCCTGTAAAATAAATATAAACCCTAAGATAGCTACAATGTAACTATTAGTTATATTGTAGCTATCTTAGGGTTTATTTTACAGGTAAGTATTTAGTTTTAAAAAGGAATAATTTATTTAATGATAGGAATATTTATTCACATTTATTTAAATTATATTTAAGTTAGGAGGTGTTAGGGTTAGAGTTAGACGTAGGTTTAGTGGTTAATAAATTTAATATAGTGGCGGCGACGTTGAGGGCGGCAGATTAGGGGTTAATAAATGTAGGTAGGTGGTGGCGGTGTAGGGGGGGCAGATTAGGGTTAATAAATATAATGTAGGTGGCGGCAGTGTAGGGGGCAGCAGTTTAGGGGTTAATAATTGTATTTAGTTGCGGCGGGGTCCGGAAGCGGCAGTTTAGGGGTTAATACATTTATTAGAGTTGCGGCGGGGTCCGGGAGCAGCAGTTTAGGGGGTAAACAGTATAGTATAGTGTGGGTGTTTAGTGACAGGGTACCAAGAAAGCAGTAAAAAAGCCGAAGAGCAGTGAGATAGATGACTGTTAGTTAACAACAGTCTGCTGCTCATCGCACCGTACTTGGTGTGCAGCTTTTTGACAGCTTTGATCATTTTGGAGAACGTATTCAGGTCCGCGGCAGTGATGTTAGGTGATCTTAGGCGAGCGTATTGCTGCCATCTAATGCAGGTAAGTTGATGCTTTGATAAATAGATGCCACACTATTAATCCATAATATCATACAGAAAATTAACCCCTTATTTTCGCATAACTGGTGTGAGAACGAACTTAACATAAGTTCATCATTTATATCACAATAACATATAACCAATATGGATATGGAAAATAGCAAATTATACACGAATACCCCTTAAATAAACAAATTGACATCAGCTTCCAAAATAATGCTGAATAGAATTCTAGTGTTAAGGAAAAATATCCATTGGACCTTCTTACTCAGAGCATGCTTTCTACTGCCTCCCCTTTTATGTAAAGGGACGTGATCTATATATGTACCAGTGAAGAATCACCTAATTTTTAATGTTTAAAATGCTTAGCATTTTAGTGGCCTTTATATATACACGTCTTCAAGTCTGTGATTGGTTTACAGCTGTCAAGTGATACAGAGGACAGGGAAATAAAGGAAACTTTGAAATTCATTAGAAAAAAATCTGCTTCTTACAAATTCAAAGTGCCATTTAATTTTATTTTAAAGTGTATTTGTTGATTATTCAATTTTACTTTGTTTATTATTACTTTAAACAAATTTGTAAAAAACCTAGATATGTGTACCGTGATAAAAAAAATACATAGATATGTGTAAATCAAGTTAAAAAGGTTGGTAACTGAAGAAAAAATAAATCCAATACCTATGAAAAAAAGTGATATAAGATGGATTGGAATACCTCTGTTATGGGGGATTCAATATGCAGTATCAAATTTTGTTTACTGTACAAATTCTGACCAAATCATTTTATTTAAAAATCCAGCAAACAGTTAACATCACATTGGAATAAACCTCAGAAAATATTAACACTATTTTATCACAGCAATATTATTGAGAAGAGTGATCATTACTAAATCATTTTAATTCAACATTTGATTCTGGACTGACACTTTTACTAAAAGCTTCATCTCTCAAAGTTTAATTTTCTCATTTAGCTAGGCCTTGTCATGCAAATATAACCAATTCCTCTGAAATGATATTTGCTGGGATATGAATCTTCATAGAAAAATAATTCATTTCAAGTCCTTTGCATCTCTACAAAACTGCACTTTTATCCAGTAAACCATATTTGGATGTTTTTCTGATATTTAATTTGATATTATTTGCAGATGGTGGCTTTTGGCTTATGTTCGCGGCGTAATGAGATTCAAGTCAAACATTTTATTGGTCGTATAAATATTTGGTTATTGCCTTTTTGATTAATCGTGCGTGGTCATGCTCTGAGATGCCTTTATTTACTTTAAGACAATTAAATGTTTGTTGTCTATTATAGTATTGGTTTGTAAATAAATCACTTAACAATTTAATGACATTTAGTACAACAGTTTAAAATTGATGGCAGAATTTGGCTTAATACATATTTCATATACAGTGCTCAATCTCTGTAATATTTCTAGGCATATTTATATAAATCAATATTAACCTAAAACAGTAAGGGATATATTCTATTCTAGTTGAAAAGTGTATAACATTATATGAAGAATTACAGAATGACTATAGAACATTCAAAGACTCTTTGTGCAATGCTTTTTATTAACTTTAATTTTATCATAAGGTGTCATAATCAATAAATATTGTTTTTACCTGAAAATAAAACAAGCACTAAGCAATATGTTGTTTTAGAACCTTATCTCTGCCTATATGGTTCATGGTCTAAACTTTGCTGACAGTCTTGCACCAAAATATAATGAAATTTAAAATGTTGCAGCTGCCATGTATTGGCGAGCAAAATATCCCAACATTTTGTGGCCACAAAAATGAAAGTTTAGGTCTGTTTAGATAAAGAATAAAACCAGAAATAATGGAACTTTATGATTTAATGTATTCTAAGTATTGGAATCTATTTTTTTTTTATTAATTATTACTAAAATTATGTCCCAGCAGGATTTACTGAGTAATGCTGTATAATTATATATGAAAACTTATGCTAATTAGCATGCCCAGCTGGCAACCCTGACTCTATCCTTAATTTTAAGGACAATAAAGTTTTATATAACTCTACCTGCACCATTACCCTGCTCCTTAATGGGACAGAAATGTAAATAATTGAAAATGTACAGGGGTGCATTTAACCCTAAAACACCATTTGTATTATATTTGATACATCAGGTTTTTAGACCTCTGCGGTAATCATATGATCAATGTTCTCCTGAAGAACTGGTTGCATAGTATCTGATACATGTCCCTTTAACTATGACAACAAGGTGGCAATGACATTCTTGCTGCAGGATATTTATGGCGGCATGATTTTGAGATTTTGGATGGATTCTTCACCATTTACATTTGTTACTTACGCATATTTTTTTAATGTATTAATCATCATTTTGTAAACCTCTTCTCTTTCCCCCATTGTTCCAATTTTCTGCATTCAGCAAATAATGAACACTCTACAATAGTATTGTATCAGTATTGTTAAATGTGAATATAGAATATAATGTATATAGTATTGTAACCCTAACAGTTCACCATCATTTACCTTGATCCATGCACTAAAACTGTTGAAGTTATTTTTTTCTTTTTTTTTTTTCCTGCTTATTTCTTCACATATCTGTAACAAACTAAGCCATCAGCTCACTGAGAAGAAAATTGGTCTAGGAAACAGTATCAACGAAACTATAGTACATTACACATTGTGTGGGTTATGTTATGAAACAAAACACAGCAGAAACCATTTTAATGGAACAATATTTTCTATACAATTCATGTTTGCAGCAAAAACAGTCTAATAAAACTATTTATCTATTGCCCTCCTAAGGATATTGCCAAAGAGAGTTATTTAAGCTCTTAGTAATGTATCTGGAAGAGTATTATTTAGACATCCCAGTTTGAGGGCTCTTGTTAGTTTTGGGTGCTGTATGTTTTTTTTTTTTTTTTTAACAAGTATAGTAACATAAACACCATTATTTAACTGTAAAAAACAAAAGAATACAATGTAAACCCAAGGGGTACGTGCACCTGCCTCAAAAGTGCTATATGAGCTACTTAGCATTTATTTACAGAATGTTCTACAACATAAAAGTCTTTGTAACTTTACATATTAAAGGAAATTATGTGGAATAATTAAAATGAACAATGAGAAGAGTTGTGAAGAGAAATGCCTTAATAGTGTAGGTTAAAAGCATGCTTCAATGAATGGGAAATTTTCCATAAAATGTATGACATTAAGGCTATATAATGGCTAAGGTAGGGCATAGAAAACACTCACTTTAAGAGCCAGGATCTAACCAAAAACATGGGTAATTTATTAATAAATATGTATTATATTAGATTATTTAACCAAATTTTTGTACATCTTTTTTCTGTTGTTATGGCTTTATTCTTTGTCTGGCGCAACTCTTTGTCTACCAATAGACTACACTAATTTCTGGCAGCTAATGGGTTAAAGGGACATAAAACAAGTTGAGATAGAGACAACATATAATAATATGTACTTCAATTACTTTACCTGCAAATTTATACCGCAGTGCCTTGCCATTAACCCTTTCTTTTTAGTTTCTGAATTGTAAAGCTCTAACTCCCCCACAAATTTCCTTCTATGTCTGTATCTATATCTATTGTTGTTTTGGTAGAATGCAAAAATGCACAGTGATTATCTGCTGGAGCATGCCTAGAAGCTGTGAACTCAGTTGAAATACAATGCTTGTGTTTAAACACTAATACGGGGGGTGGAGTTGGCTTCTCCAGGCAGCTTAGCTATGTAATTCATTTTGCTTATTTTCAAAAAATATTTTAAAATACTTGTCAGCAATTTTTAAACAATTTTTTTATGCAAACTATTTTTTATTAATTAGCCCTTTTAGGTTTTAGGATATGCACAGATCTCAACCTGTTTTATGTCCATTTAATGTACTACTCACTGTGCATTTTCTACATATAGAATGATCAAGAATGATTATATTTAGAGAAAATCTGTTAGTATAAAGTATAGCCCTTCTTTAAAGAATTTTGGGGTAAAAGGTGTCTAGTAAAAAGTATAACCCCAGGTTTTTTTTAATTACAAAAAAATGCTTTGTGCTATAATACTATTGTCAGAGTTCTGTGCATATTTTATTATTTCTTAAAACTTGCTTGAATGAGCTTTTTCTTACATTTTGGGTCCTTTCTACCTTCAAGTTCTATATCGGCACTTCATACTTTATAAATTCTGTGATCTAATTTTGTAAACAGTGCAGCTAAGAGTAAATATGCTGACACAACGATCTGCACAAGTTTCTCTGCTTAAAACAATAGACCTGGTAATTTTACACTCAAACATAGCAGGTTTATATCTTTATTCTGCAGCCTAACATATTCACTATTGAATCTACTGAATAAATAAACATTTTTACAGATCATTCATTTTCCAAGACTGGGAAAAGAATCGAACCCAAAGCCACAACACAATCAGAAGATAAAACTTTCTGATAGGCTGCTCACAGGGCAACAGCTTCAAGCACAGCTTAAAACTGGTCAAAGTAAGCTGCAGTTTTGACGAGTTGCGTCACCAGTGGACTACAGAATACTGTAAAATGTCTTATGGACAGATTAATCAAAATGTGAAGTCTTTGGTTCATCACACAGAGTTTTTGTGTGCAGTCGAATAGGCAAAAATTATGGTTCTTTGTTGTTTGACATCAGCTGCCAAGCGTCACCCTGAATTAAAAGGTCTACAACAACAGAACCGTGCTATACGCTCTGGTATACCTCTAGTTGGTCAGGGGTTTAACCTACAGTAAGATAATGTCATGATCCAGTCTGAACTTGAACCTGGTTTTATATTGGTTGCATTTGTTCCCAGCCTGTTGACATACCTCTTTGCCACAAAAGGGCTTGTTCACAGGCTCAGGTTTAAGCAACACTTACTTGCAACTTTAGCTCTCTGGCTTCACCTGCCTATCAGTTGTAGGAAATCATCTAATCAGCAGCCTGCTATATAAGGCAGGTTTGCTCTGAGTTCTTGGCCTAGACGTTGAGAGTTTTACTCTGTCTGATCCTCTGTTCCAGATTCCTGTTTATTGCATTCTGTTAGATTTACTGGTGCCTAACTTCTGCTTCAATTTGAGACTATTCTTCTGGATTTTCCCTTGGTACTGTGTTTCATTTCTAGACTGACTCACTGGCATCTGACCTTGGCTGGTTCACTGATAATTCCTAAGGACTGTCCCAGGTACTTTTGTCTTGCTTGTTACTGCAGAGTTGCCTATCTACAGCTTATTTACACATCCTGCTATTACAGAGTTACCTATCTACAGCATATCTGCCTTCCTTCTCTGTTATTACAGAGTTACCCATTTTCAGCATATCTCCATCTCATCCATGCTATTGCAGACTTTCCTGTCTACCTCTAATCTACGTATTCTGCCTGCTATTGCAGAGTTACCTGTCTACAGCTTATCTACGTATCCTCCTTTCTATTGCAGAGTTACCTTGTCTAGAGCATATCTTCATATCCTGCCTGCTATTGCAGAGTTACCTGTCTACAGCTTATCTATGTATTATCCTTGCTATTGCAGTTACCTTGTATACAGCATATCTTCATATCCTGCCTGCAATTACAGAGTTACCTGTCTACAGCTTATTTACATATCTTCTTATTGTCATTCGTTTGTCCAAAATGAATGTCCACAGGACTATTCGTTCAATTGTACACACATCTGCCTATCCCTATTGATTTCACCATAAAATATTTAATTATCTATAGATAAAAAAATAATTTTCTACTTATTTCCATTATTTATTTTGTATTTTGTCTCAGTTTCCTGTAATTAGACTGAACAACATGATTTTTTTTCATTGCCTCTGATAGGTTGGAATGTATAGTGCAGGATCCAGAACTCTGAACCTACAGCATTCTACACAGCAATTTTTTTAAAAGGGCATGAAGCCCCAACATTTTTTTTTCATGATTTGGATTAAAAAAAAAAAAATAATAACTTTCAAATTTACTTATATTATTACATTTTCTTCAGTCTCTTGTTATCCTTTACTGAAGGAACATACTTGTACTACTGGTAGCTAGCTGAACACATCTAGTTAGCCAATCACAAGAGACAAATGTGTGCAGGCACCAATCAGCAGCTAGCCTCCACTGGTGTAGGATATGTGCATATTCTTTTTCAACAAGGAATACCAAGAGAACGAAGCACATTTGAAAATAGAAGTGAATTTAAGTGTCTTAAAATTACATGCTCTATCTGAATTATGCAATATTAGTTTTGACTTTCCTGTGTGTGAGCTAATTTATATCTGACAGCATATGAGATAGATAAACATACTCAAGATGCTTTTCAAGGGTTATGTCCCACGAGTGCCAAAGAATGCAAGTTTTGCTAAAAGCTTTTACTTTTGTATGCACATATATAGCAATGCAGTGATCAAATGTGTATATATAAAAAGTTTTTAATGCTCTTTTATTGCAAACATCTGGCACAATAATAGGCAGCTAATGTCACATGGATTTTTAACAATGTGCCCTTGACAAATATAGATACAATAGGTTGTTAAGCAGGTTGGTGCTAAGTCTATAGGTGACAGCACAATAGCAGCCGAGCCATCTGCTAACTTGATATTTATACCACAGCTATTATTCCTTTGCACTTCTGCTGTGACCCTATTAAAACTGACTTGAGAATGTTTCTCACATGCCTCTGTACAAATATAATACAGAGACTAAATACCAGGTTTGGGGAGAGGGTGTCTGTCTGTGAAAATGAAGAAGGCAAAGGTGTGTGCTACTTCTCGACATGGATATCATATTGAATGAATGGAAAAATGTCAGTGAAATCATTTTGTGTAACTACATTAACCCCTTAATGACCACAATGTACCCTGTATGTCACTGGTCGTTAAGGGTTTTTTCAGGACATAATAGCACAAGTCCAGCAAGAACACGCTATTAATGCCCTCCCTCCAGAAGGCTTTGTGGAATAGAGCAGTCTCAAAGCTGGTGGCAAGACCGCGCTATAAAACAATCAAGTCCCAAAAAAAGGCCAGCGACATACAGGGTACGTCGCTGGTCCTTAAGGGGTTAACATACCCCATTCTTCTGTGACTACCTGCTCTCTGTTTTGCAGTAAAAGTGTATTAAAGTGTGTTGTTGTTTGGAGGATAAAAAAGTTTTTTTCTATCAGCCAGTGCGCAATATCACGGAGATTACAAGTTATTTATTAACATAAGGACTGGTGAGGCTGCCGCTGAAGACGCTCAAGGGAGCCTAAAGAAAAAACATATTGCACATGCGCCGCAGTCAGTGTGCAACTTGTAATCTAGCCGTATACAAGATATTTCTAGAGTCTCTCAATAAATAAACATATTAGGTGATCACATTTTTTTTTTTTTGCCGGAGTTCATTTTAGTTCCTTAACTCCAAACACCACTTATCCAGAACAATATTGAACTAAAGAACTTTATTTCATAGAAGACTGTTTATGTCTCCAGCAGCAGACTTTCTTAAATTTGTTTTTAGGATACAGCATTTATGGTGCTTGGTGTATGTTTTTTGCAATAGTTTTTATATTTCTCTTTGTTGTTAATATATAAACTTCAAATATCACATCTCTTTTTGCCTTTTCTTTATCATATCAACTCTTCTAAAGCCAATTAAGAACAGGCATGTGTCAGGAATTGGCTTGTGCATTTCTTGAAGTCTGTTTCAATGTAATTTAAAAAAAGCACTAAGCAGTTGGTTACAGTTACACAATATAAATCATTGCTGTATGTATTCTTTTTTCATTTTAAAAGTGTTTTATCTTTTATTTATTTGTTTTTTTTTTTACTTAATTTGTTCATGGCCCATTACTTCCTGTCAAAGCTGGCTTACTCTTCAGTGATTGCTAGAAGCCCATGCTCAGAAGAGACAGAATGCAACTTAAGTTCTGTTTGCATTTCTGCTTATGTAACTAAAGACAGTGGCTACACTGATAATTTGTTCATTTTGTAAGAAAACGAATGATTTATTTGTTGCTTTAGCACAAACTGTTTCTTTTTATGGTTTGCTTTGATTTAGCATATATTTATTTTACTGAAGAAGCACTTTTTCATATCCCATTCAATTTGAAGAATTGGAAAAAGGGGTTTAGATTACAGAATAACCAGGCTTAGGTTACAGGAAAAGGGGCCAAAATAAATAATGAAAGTATAATGCAAAGTTTTTTTCTATTACACATTTATCTTACAATCCCAAAGTGTTTACTGTCCCTGTAACATGCTTATCTGCAGTTCTTTTACATAATTAATATAACATGTTTTAGTACAATATCCCTTTAAGTTATCTCTTTTGCTACATTTAATGCAATTAGGTCAAACTAGCATTTGGAAGCCCTAAGCAGAAGGCTCAAGCAGAAAACACAGATTCTTTCTTTGCCCTTGTCCTTGATTAAGAAGGCCTTGAATAAACGGGGGGGGGGGAGCTGTCAGGCTTATTTGCCTTCAGCACTTTTGATCAGAATAACACAAGTTGTCACTTTAATTATTTTCCATTTCACTTGGTTCCCCTGTGCTAGCATTGGAGCAGCCATTTAATTCACAAAAACCAGCCTGCGGATATACTGTCTCGCTGCTAAGCTGAAACACAGAAAAGCTTTCTCAGGACTGACTGCCAGTGCTGTAAAAAATAGGTGCACTTTCTTATTGATCTGTAAGAGCGACAAAGGTGTCTTGTTATCCCTGCTAAGTGGTGCATTTGAATCATAATCCTCTTCATTTACAAAAATAATCAATTCCTAGCTCATCTGACACCTAAAGATCAGGGTGCAAATCCCTCATCTCCTTCACTGTTCTATTTGTGGATAAGCAAGTGGTGTATCTTGTCCGACCCAAAAATAAAGCCAAAAATTACTTGCAAAGTTCTAAACTTTAAAAAGCAAGCTTGATATAAGCCACCCAGGAGGAGGCTGATATGCTTCAATATAGCTGGTCTTTATTTCAGTATCTCAAACTTAAAGGGGCAGTAATGTCAAATTGAAATGTTCATGCTTTACATGAAGTATGCCATTAAAAAAAAATATCTTTTAAAATTGACTTCCATTAACAAATTTGTTTCTTCTCTTGGTATCTCTTGTTGAAGAGTAATTCTAGGTAGGGTCATGAGAGCTCAGGAGTGTGCATGTGTCTTTGGCACTCTCTCACAGTTGTGTTTTCAGCACTAAACTAATAGGCATCTACCTAAGATTAACCTAAGCAAAAGCTACCAAGACAATGAAGCAAATTTCATTAAATAAGTAAATTGGATTTCTCCTACATTGGTGTGTCCGGTCCACGGCTTCATCCTTACTTGTGGGATATTCTCATTCCCTACAGGAAGTGGCAAAGAGAGCACACAGCAAAGCTGTCCATATAGTCCCCCCTCTAGCTCCGCCCCCAGTCATTCTCTTTGCCGCTCTGAACAAGTAGCATCTCCACGGGGGTGGTAAAGAGTATGTGGTGTTAGTTGTAGTTTTTTATTTCTTCTATCAAGAGTTTGTTATTTTAAAATAGTGCCGGCTTGTACTATTTACTCTACAGCAGAAAGTGATGAAGATTTCTGTTGAGAGGAGTATGATTTTAGCACCAGTAACTAAAATCCATTGCTGTTCCCACGCAGGACTGTTGAAACTAGAGAACATCAGTTGGGGGAACAGTTTGCAGGCTTAACTGCTTCAGGTATGATCAGTCATTTTTCTAACAAGACCATGTAATGCTAGAAGACTGTCAAAAATTCCCTCTGGGATAGGTAAGCCATTTTTTTCTTAGACTCTGTAATAAAATGATGGCTTATATTTAGGGCTCTATGCTGGTTGACACTATTGTGGGCTTTAAAATCGATTGCTTTTTAGCATGTTTTTCACTATAAATAAGGTGTTTTTTCAGACTTTAAAACACTTTTGGGGTTTAATTTCGGCCTGGCACTTATTTGGACACCTAAATCTAGTCAGAAAGGCCCCTACACTCTGGAATGAAGAGGGAGGAGGCCTCATTTTCAGGCCTCAATTGCGCAGTTGTTTTTTGCCTAGGCAATCCATGCAGCTTCATGTGGGATCAAAAAAGGCTCCAGGGAGGCTTATTTCCTACTAAAATAATCCCTAGGAAGGTAATGGGCTACAGTGGAAGCTGTGGCTAGTACTGTAGTGTTTTTAACCTGTTAATAACTGTTATTAGCTCCGGTTTGGGCATTAAGGGGTTAATTGGTCTGAAAATTTGTGTGGAATCTTTTCAAAGCATTAAGACTCTGTGGTGAAAATTTCATAAAAATCGGATGTTTATTTCATGGTTTTTGATGTTTCAATAATAAAGTGTGCACTTTTGTTATTTAAAGAGACAGTAACGTTTTTGTCAAAAATAATTTTTATTGCATTGTAGTTCTGTTTAAGTCTGTCAAACATGTCTGACCTTTCAGATAACCTATGTTCTGTATGTCCAAAGGCCAAGGTGGTTCCCCCATTAAATTTATGTGTGAAGTGTGCCATAGCGTCCAAACAGCTTAAGGACAGTACAATCACACTTAAAAATATTGCCCAAGATGATTCTTTAGCTGAAGGTAGTGAAGATAGCTTGCTTTCCTCTCCTTCTGTGTCAACACCAGCTATGCCCGCGCAGGCGATGCCCAGTACATCTAGCGCACCAATTGCGATTACTATGCAACAGTTAGCAGCAGTAATGGATAATTCTCTCTCAGCATTTTATCCAAACTGCCAGCTTTTCCTAGGAAGCGTGATTGCTCAGTTTTAAACACAGACAATGAGCAAGCAGACACAGAGGATAATTTATCTGTAGTGCCCTCACATCAATCTGACTTGGCGGTGAGGGAGGGCCTGTCTGAGGGAGAAATTTCTGACAGGAAAAGTTTCTCAGCAGGCAGAGCCTGATACCATAACATTTAAATTTAAGCTAGAACACCTCCGCGCCCTACTTAAGGAGGTCCTAGTTGCACTTGATGATTGTGATCCTTTGGTGATCCCAGAAAAATTGTGTAAAATGGTCAAATTCCTAGAGGTCCCAGTACACACTGATGCGTTTCCGATACCTAAGATGGCGGATATCGTGTCTAAGGAGTGGGAGAAGCCAGGTGTACCTTTTGTTCCCCCTCCTATATTTTAGAAAATGATCCCAATTGTTGACCCTAGAAGGGACGCGTGGCAGACAGTCCCCAAGGTAGAGGGGGCAGTTTCAACGCTAGCTAAGCGCACGACTATACCAATAGAAGACAGTTGCGCTTTCAAAGAATAAAAAATTAGAAGGTTTACTTAAGAGAATTTTTGTTCTACAAGGTTTCCTTCTTCGACCAATTTCCTGCATTATTCCTGTAACTACTGCAGAGGCTTTTTAGTTTGAGGAACTGGAAAACTCGCTCCAGAAGGAGACTTCTTATGTCGAAGTCATGGACAGAATTCACGCCCTAAAGCTGGCTAATTCTTTCATCACAGATGCCGCTTTGCAAGTAGCTAAACTAGCGGCAAAAAATTCTGGTTTTGCCATCGTGGCGCGCAGAGTGCTTTGGCAAAAATCATGGTCGGCTGATGGGTCGTCCAAAACAAAATTGCTTAATATTCCTTTCAAGGGTAAGACCCTATTTGGGCCAGAGTTGAAAGAGATTATTTCAGATATCACTGGGAAAGGGCCATGCCCTTCCACAAGGTAGAGCCTTCAAGGCTAAAAAAAGACCAATTTTCGTTCCCTTCACAACTTCAGGAATGGACCTGCTTCAACCTCTACAGCTACTAAGCAAGAGGGTAAAGCTTACCAGCCCAAGCCAACATGGAAACCTTTGCAGGGCTGGAACAAGGGTAAACAGGCCAAGAAGCCTGCTGCTGCTACCAAGACAGCATGAAAGGGTAGCCCCAATCCGGGACCGGATCTAGTAGGGGGCAGACTTTCTCTCTTTGCTCAGGCTTGGGCAAGAGATGTTCCGGACCCCTTGGCACCAGAAATTGTCTCTCAGGGGTACCTTCTAGAGTTCAAAGACCTTTCCCCAAGGGGAAGGTTCCTCATGTCTCACTTATCTTTAGACAGATAAGGAAACAGGCATTCTTACTTTTTACTCAAACCTGTTTGTAGTTCCCAAAAAGGAGGGAACGTTCAGGCCAATTCTGGATTTAAAGATCCTAAACAAATTCCTCAAAGTTCCATCATTCAAAATGGAAACAATTCGAACAATTTTACCAATGATCCAGGAGGATCAATACACGACTACCGTGGACCTAAAGGATGCATACCTGCATATTCCTATCCACAAAAATCACCATCAGTTCTTAAGGTTCGCCTTCCTGGACAAGCATTACCAGTTCGTGGCTCTTCCTTTTGGGTTAGCCACTGCTCCCAGAATTTTCACAAAGGTGCTAGGGTCCCTTCTAGCGGTACTAAGACTGCGGTGCATTGCAGTAGCACCTTACCTGGACGACATCTTAATACAGGCGTCGTCTTTTCCCAGAGCCAAGGCTCATACAGATATTGTTCTTGCCTTCCTAAGGTCTCATGGGTGGAAGGTGAATGTAGAAAAAAGTTCTCTGTCCCCGGTCACAAGGGTTCCTTTCCTGGGAACAATAATAGACTCGGTAGAAATGAAAATCTTTCTGACGGAGGTAAGGAAGTCAAAACTTTCAAATGCTTGTCGAGTTCTTCATGCCATTCCTCAGCCGTCTGTGGCTCAGTGCATGGAGGTAATCGGTCTAATGGTTGCGGCAATGGACATAGTCCCGTTTGCCAGAATTCATCTAAGACCACTGCAATTGTGTATGCTCAGACAGTGGAATGGGGATTATGCAGATTTGTCTCCCCAGATACAAATGGACCAGAAAACCAGAGAATCGATCCTCTGGTGGTTGTCTCAGGATCACCTGTCTCAGGGAATGAGTTTCCGCAGACCAGAGTGGATCATTGTCACGACCGACGCCAGTCTCTTAGGCTGGGGCGTGGTCTGGGACTCCCTGAAAGCTCAGGGTCTATGGTCTCGGGAAGAATCTCTTCTCCTGATAAACATTTTGGAACTGAGAGCGATATTCAATGCGCTCCTGGCTTGGCCTCAACTAGCGAAGGCCAAATTTATAAGATTTCAGTCGGACAACATGACGACTGTGGCGTACATCAATCATCAGGGAGGAACAAAGAGTTCCCTGGCGATGAGAGAAGTATCCAAGATAATCAAATGGGCGGAGGATCACTCCTGCCATCTATCTGCAATTCACAACCCAGGAGTAGACAACTGGGAGGCGGATTATTTGAGTCGTCAGACTTTCCATCTGGGGGAGTGGGAACTTCACCCGGAGGTCTTTGCCCAGTTAACTCAACTATGGGGCATTCCAGATATGGATCTGATGGTGTCTCGTCAGAACTCCAAGGTTCCACGCTACGGGTCCAGGTCCAGGGATCCCAAGGCGACATTGGTGGATGCATTAGTGGCACCTTGGTCGTTCAATCTAGCTTATGTCTTTCCACCGTTTCCTCTCCTTCCCAGGCTAGTAGCCAGGATCAAACAGGAGAAGGCTTCGGTGATTCTAATAGCTCCTGCATGGCCATGCAGGATTTGGTATGCAGACCTGGTGAATATGTCATCGGTTCCACCATGGAAGCTACCTTTGAGACAGGACCTTCTAGTACAAGGTCCATTCGAACATTCAAACCTAGTTTCTCTGCAACTGACTGCTTGGAGATTGAACTCTTGATCCTATCTAAGCATGGGTTTTCGGAATCTGTTATAGATACTCTGGTTCAGGCCAGAAAGCCTGTGACCAGGAAAATTTACCATAAGATATGGCAAAAATATCTCTGTTGGTGCGAATCCAAGGGTTACTCATGGAGTAAAATTAAGATTCCAAGAATACTTTCCTTTCTCCAAGAGGGATTGGAGAAAGGTCTGTCAGCTAGTTCTCTAAAGGGACAGATATCTGCTCTGTCTGTTTTGTTGCACAAACGTCTGGCAGCCGTGCCAGATGTTCAAGTGTGTGTACAGGCGTTAGTCAGAATCAAGTCTGTCTACAGACCTGTGACTCCTCCATGGAGTCTAAACTTAGTTCTTTCAGTTCTTCAAGGGGTTCCGTTTGAACCTTTACATTCCATAGATATTAAGTTACTATCTTGGAAAGTTTTGTTTTTGGTTGCTATTTCTTCTGCTAGAAGAGTTTCTGAATTGTCTGCTTTGCAGTGTAATTCACCCTAACTGTTTTTTTCATACAGATAAGGTAGTTTTTACGTACCAAGCCTGGTTTTCTTCCAAAAGTGGTTTCCAATAGGAATATTAACCAGGAAATAGTTGTTCCTTCTCTGTGTTCAAATCCAGTTTCGAAGAAGGAACATTTGTAACATAATCTTGATGTGGTTTGTGCTTTAAAATTCTATTTAGAAGCAACAAAGGATTTCAGACAGACATCATCCTTGTTTGTCGTCTATTCTGGTAAGAGGAGAGGTCAGAAAGCTACTGCTACCTCTCTTTCCTTCTGGCGAAAAAGCATCATCCGATTGGCTTATGAGACTGCCGGACGGCAGCCTCCTGAACGAATTACAGCTCACTCTACTAGAGATGTGGCTTCCACATGGGCTTTCAAGAATAAGGCTTCTGTTGAACAGATCTGTAAGGCAGCGACGTGGTCTTCTCTGCATACATTTGCCAAATTTTACAAATTCGAAACTCATGCTTCTTCGGAGGCTATTTTTGGGAGAAAGGTTTTACAAGCAGTGGTGCCTTCCGTTTGGGTTACCTGACTTGTTCCCTCCCTTCATCCGTGTCCTGGAGCTTTGGTATTGGTTCCCACAAGTAAGGATGAAGCCGTGGACCGGACACACCAATGTAGGAGAAAACAGAATTTATGTTTACCTGATAAATTTCTTTCTCCTACGGTGTGTCCGGTCCACGGCCCGCCCTGGCTTTTAGTCTGGTTTAAAATGTTTGTTTCTTGTACACTACAGTCACCACTGCACCCTATGGTTCTCCTTTTTCTCCTAACCGTCGGTCGAATGACTGGGGGCGGAGCTAGAGGGGGGACTATATGGACAGCTTTGCTGTGTGCTCTCTTTGCCACTTCCTGTAGGGAATGAGAATATCCCACAAGTAAGGATGAAGCCGTGGACCGGACACACCATAGGAGAAAGAAATTTATCAGGTAAACATAAATTCTGTTTTTTTTAAAAAAAAAAATTAAACCGTATGTTCAATGTGAATCATGAAATATTAGTTTTGCCTTACTGTCCTTTTAACCATATACTACTGAGCCATTTACAGCCTTTTGGTGAAGGCTATTGAACTCACTGAAGTAAACATCAGTTACAGGCTTTTTATGTGAGTAGAAAGGGCATTTATTGGAGGCCCCTAGGGTTTTGGGGGTGGGCCACAACGGGAGGGGAGGAACCAGATTGGTAGGGTGGTCCACAATGGGAGAGATGAAGCTGGGTGTGCCGCTGCGGGCATGGGAATACATCAGCAGAGCAGTCAAGGGAAAAGCAAGGGACTATCATAGCTTGAGGCACATGGGCACAAGCTATTATGCTGGTCTGCTAGTGCCCCCCTTATGATGTCACTGCTGTTTTAGGCAAATCATGCACTCTAGAATACCTCCAATTTAAAGATATACCCAAAATGATACAACACTTTGATCCAGAAAGAAAAGCATGATTATTATTTTATGATCCACATTTGGCATCTATTCATCCTCCAAAAGGATCAACATTTGATCTATGAACCCACAACAAAATTAAATATGTTTAACGGCTGTTGCCAGGTGACCATTATTACTAGGACAATCACATGGCAGCTAATTGGATTTAAACCAATCCAAGATCTATTGGCTATTTTTATTTCCTTGCACATTGTATTGCTCAATCTAAAAGATAACATTTTTAAAAATCATCATTTTTTATTCCTTTTACCTATTCTCATTAAACTAATAATTTTTTGTCTGGCTTGAAGAGATGTCCTCCTACAGAACAATGGCACTTGTCCTTATCTGCCAGTGAAAATTTATATTGCAATATCAGTTTCCATAATTTTGTAGCCCCAAAAAGGCATGAATAAAACGTAATTTAATTTGATGTCTGGTGAGCATCATATTTTGCAGGAACATTTAGATATATACAGTATATACACATTACATGTATGTATATATATATATATATATATATATATATATATATATATATATATATATATATATATATATATATATATATATATATGTGTGTGTGTGTGTGTGTGTGTGTAATTATATTGTTTGGGTATTGACTTTTTTTTCTTTTGACACTTAACTGACAAGAATATCCTGTTAAAATATCCTCATTCCTCACATCAATGATGTTCTTAGGTGAGTGAGCCTACTTCACAAGCCTCCAAGCTTTTGCCAGGGATTTTATTGATTTAATGTTAAAAGCAATCTGAAAATGAACATATCCACAGCATTTTGTAAAACCCTGCAAAATAAAATAAAGTCTAATCGTGACTTATAGCAATTAGATCAAGTGCAGGTAAAGATATAGCAGGAACAAACGTTTTTTCTTTTCTTTTTGATTTAGATTTATTTTTGGAATAACTAGAAAGGAAATCAGAATGATAAATAATGTTACAGAATCAGATGATTGTTCTCATCTGCCCTCTAGTGGGCACTAAATGTAAAACCTGTAAACAAATGACAAAAAAAAAAAAAAAACAACCAAAAACCATTTTTAGGAAACTAGTAGGATGGATACTGACTCGGTGTCTGTGTATTTTAGGAAGTGTATTGAAGAGAATTCAAAGTCAGTGAACCTGCCGTCTGCAAACATCATCGACAATGCAGCATCGGCTAGTAAAATTTAAGATTTGGTCATGCAAGAGCAGAGTTTGCAATCCAGGGTGATTTTATTCCGACACCTTTGAGGTGGCAGGGAGGTTGGTATCGCAGCAATCTTTATAACTGAGTCCCTTTGTGCTTGTATAGCATAAATACTATGCTTTTTATTTCTAAAGATTGAAGCAAAGGTAAAATAATCAGTGTCCAGTCACTCTGAAATAACCCAGCTGCGCTATATATTTGACATTCTGAGTTTTTAGTGGGTTTGAGGACTAGAATTAGACATATCATTTAGGCAAAGAACAATAGTCATTCTATATGAAGCCAATAGATTAAATAACCTTTGTCTAGTACCAATATAGACCATGAGAATTGTTTTTTAAAACAGCATTTGACAGGAGCACCCTCAGCCCACAAAAAAATTCAAAGAGGCAATATGAAGCAAAAGACTTGAAACCTTAAACAAAGAGAGGGATTGATTACAAGTGGTGCGCTAGTGTTAGCACGAGATGCAATAAGCAATATCGTGACCACACTAACTAGTGCGCATATTACAAGTTGAAATTAAACGGTTGCGTTTGAGCGTAAACAAAATTTGCACTCAGCGGATTAGCATGCTGAAGATCTTGCGTAAAGTGTAAGGTTTAAAAAAATAGCTGCACCAAACCTAACATAAATACATTAAAATAAAAGAAAATTATTGGGTTTCATGTCCCTTTAAGGTCACGTGTGATGTAATGTATGATGATATGGAATGATTCAACTTTAAATTTCCCTTTGGTACTAACATAAGTTGTGTGAGTATATATCTCTTAACTCTACTGAAATTGTTTGGTAATCAATGGAGTATAAAACATATTGGGCTAGATTACAAGTGAAGCGCTGATTTAACGTGCACCCCCATAAAGGGGAAAATCTGCCAGTTTACGTGCGCACGTTAAATAACAAGCCATTACAAGTGGCTGGTTAATGCTTCCGCGAGCTCAAAGTAGCACGTTGCGCTAAGTGAAATTAACAAGAGGTCAGACCTCTGGTTAATTAAAAAAATGTCCTCATTGCCCCCCAAATAAAGTGTACAATTCCCTTCAAAAAATAGTAGCATCTTTATTTAGTAATAAAAAAAAACTTCACAAAGCAGTTATAAGGGGTTAAAATGTGGGGATGTGGGGTGTTAGAAAAAAAAACAGCACTGAAAAGTGCGTTTACATTGCGGTCTATGGGGACTGTGTTTATACTGTGAATAAATATGTATATGCTTATATACATATATATTTATGTGTTAATATGTGTATATTTGCAGTCCAGTGCTGCACGACTTACCCCCTGCGCTGTCTCATGGCATGAGAACGCGGCTCCCATTGGAGCCTATGGAAGCACGCTCTTGTGAGTGCAATGCTTCCAGGCAATGTGAACTTGACGTTGCGTTCGCATTGCTCTTATCATGTAATACCATCACACATTTGCGTCCGCTGCTATTACTGAGTGGAGCGCAAATATTACACTTGCAAAAGCGCAATTTTGCGCTCCACTAGTAATCTAGGCCATTTTATTTTGCCTATAAACATGGTGAAGTCTAAAACTGCACTTTGTGCACTATATTTCTAACCTAATAAAGCATTTTGAAATATTCTAGCACTGCATCAAAAGCCATCTAAAGCCTATTCTACAATATGCACTAATTACAAATAAACTAAAAATAATGTATTTTGAATCCTATTTGCGGTTTAAAAGAAGTTATGATTTTTTATTTTCTTTAAAATAAATAATAGATCTTGGAATATTGCAGTACACACACACACAAAGTTTTACTTTAGAGAAAAATAGTCATCTATATTCAAGTCTGCAGGGTAGTTTCATGCATATTTAAAAGCATATTTTCAAAACATTACAGGATCTCAAGAACATTTGTGTGGTAGACCCTACATAATGTTAAATTATGGAAACGGCTCCCTGATATGATTAGCTAGAAGACATATACTGCAATAAAATGAAATATTAAAAAAATCTTATATCTCCCAAATCATTATGTTTACTCCAATAGATGATAAGCAATACATTTTCAGAATAAAGCATTATTAAAATGCTTGGAGAGGGTGCACTGTAACCAGTGCTCCAGGCATGTAGAGCACGCTGTGTCTACATAGTGTTATGCCAACATCAGAAAGATAGGGAGAAGGCAAAACCAATTTACCATATGAGGCCTAATGCACCATCTCATCCCACGGGAGCTAATTATTATCACAGTGTTCCTGTTGTCTCCCTCCTAGCAGCTATAATTTGTTTACTTAGAAGAGAGACGGAATCAACATATGTTTGATCTGCTTAAATACTCTGACTTATAAATGTTAGGGTTTTTTTTGTTTGTTTGCTTCATCGGTTTGTGCACTGGACATCTTACAAAATACATTTCAAAAGGTGATTCTGTGTACACATACACATTTGCCATTGGTGCCTGGATTTGCTAATATTGGTGAGGTCTGTGAGGTTCAACCACAGTGGTATTCGCCATGCGTTTCCCCAGTTAATATGATTTTTTATTTTAGAAAATTTATATAAAAAGGGTGAAACAGTTCAAAACATATACATCTAAGTACTTAATGCAACAAGATATCCCATCATGCTATCTAAAACTAAACAATGTTAACCTTGTACTTATGCGTAAACTGGTTTGCTGTTGAAAAGCATTTTGTATGGGTGGCTTTATTCTGTAAAATGTAAAGCAAAAAAATTTAAAAAAAAATCCTCTTTTGTATATGTACTTTTTTTTTTAAATAAATATAACTCACCAGATATACTCTAAAGATTAGCTTACTATCTTTCAACAAAATGTATGTTGGATACAAAGGAGTTATTTGCCTTATCGGATTTAAAATGTTGTTCACTAATCCATTTGAATGTTCTACAGTACATACTATCGAAAACCTTGAGATTCACATTATCACCATTCACATTATTTTCAATACTTTTGTGCCTTATGCAACTTTTGTTAACTGCTGAGGTTAGGTCTTCAAGACATAAATACAGTTAAAATAGAAAAAAAAAAGAACCTTGCTTTTAAAAATGTTTTATCTTTATATAAGAAGATATAAAAAGCACTGAATGCTCTGGTGTACCAAAAAAATAAATAAAATACATGTATCTTTGTGTGTTTTTTTGTTTTGTTTTTAAAGAGAAAGACAGACACCAATAGACAGGCAGACAGACGGATAGATAGGTAGATAAATATTTAAACTATCAGCTTGTTTACAGACAGAGCAAGCATTTTTGAAGTGAAAACTGAAAAGTATTCCCAAGACAGGGAGTGATAGTTAGGTAGACGCATGGCTGCTTTGTAAACAGTTAGCAGTTTGACATCATCCGCAATACATTTACCTCCTTTGCTAGGCAACTAAAAGTAGTGCATAGCAACCTATCCCTCTCAGGAGCAAACTAAGGACAAAGGTGAATTTAATATTCAAAAACCTGAGATAACTCCATTATTTATATGTGAGTCAATATTCTAATAAATGTTTATTGAGCAGAGTTGTAGTAATTGTGCTCCATCTTTAAAACAAGCTTAAACCCCTTGCTGTCAAGGAAGGCTGCAATGTTTGTTGCAGCACAGACTATAGATTTGAGAGCCAATCGTTTAGCAAATGATTGGCTTATGATATAACTATATAAAAGTCAGGTGATGCCACACATTTATAAGACTTATGGGCCGATTTATCATTGGTCTGTCCGACATGATCCGCTCAGTGGATCATGTCCGACAGACATTGATGAATGCCGACAGCATACGCTGTCTGCATTTATTATTGCATAAGCAGTTCTTGTGAACTGCTTGTGCAATGCAGCCCCCTTCAGATTTGCGGTCAATCGGTCGCTAGCAGGGGGTGTTAATCAGCCCGATCGTATGAGATCGGGTGGATTAATGTCTGCAGCCTCAAAGCAGGTGGACAAGTTAATGAGTAGCGATCTTAAGACCGCTGCTTCATAACTGCTGTTTCCGGCGAGCCTGATTAGGGGGGTAAATATACTGTTTGTGGTATGTTAATAGATGTGCATACAATCAGGTTGATTGACACCCCCTGCTAGCGGCCGATTGGCCGCAAATGTGCAGGGGGCGGCATTGCACAAGGAATGCTTGTGCAATGATAAATGCCAACAACTTATGCTACAGCGGATCATGTCCGCCAGACACATGATAAAACGGCCGCTAAGTGCTATTGCATTATCTTATCATTGTCAGGGTTTTCTCCCTGTTGTGTTTGCCATGTGTTGCTGGCAGCCATTTTACTCACTTCTCTTCCTGACTATGGTGCATTGTGGGGGATGCTGCTAATTTCCTGCACTTCCTTTTATGGCCAGACTGGTGTGCATCATCCATGTGAGACAGGATGCAGTCTCAGAATTGTAATGTCATCACTTATTATTTAAAGGGCCTCTGTTCAGTATGCTTTGCCTTTGCGTTGTCTCAGACCTGTTTGTGAGAGTTCCTGTGTATTACCTGGCTGCCTGACGTCCTTCCTGGTTCCTGATCCCTGGCTTGTTCCTGACTCTGCTGTTTCCTTGTTCCTGATTCCGGCTCGTCTGACTATTCGCTTTGGCTCCTGACTCGGCTCGTCTGACTACCAGCTCTGGTTTTGACTCCTGGCTTGTTATTTGACTTGTGGACTTTTTATTATTTTTTGCTATTAATAAAGGTGTGATTATTTTTGCACTTCTCGTCTCAGTCTGATTCCTGGCACCCTGACAATCATGCATTTGTTGATTATGCAAATATTCGTTATTTAGTGGTCCTAGCTGACTAGCTAGTAGCTTAAATATTTATCAGCATAAGAAAAGTAAAAACTCCTAAAATAATAATTTTAGATTCTAAAAAAACTAGAGTATTTTTGGTTTTCTGTGATATTTTCTTACTAATCTAATCCACAATCTGTTTAAAACATTGTTTCCCTTAAAGAAATATTAAAGGGACAGTATACAATATAATTTTTATTGTTTTAAAATATACATAATCCCTTTATTACCCATTCCCCAATTTTGCATACTCAACACAGTTATATTAATATACTTTTAACCTCTGTGATTACCTTGTATCTAAGCATCTTCTGACAGCCCCCTGATCATAAGACTTTATTTATGATCTATTGACTTGCATTTAGTACTGTGTTGTTCTAACTCTTAAATAACTCCTCGGGCGTGAACACAATGTTATCTATATGGCCCACATGAACTAGCAGTATCCTGTAGTGAAAAGCAAATACAAAGAATGTGATAAGAGTCTGTCTTTAGTGGCTTAGAAACAGGCAGACATTTAGAGGTTAAAATGTTATAAAGTATATTAATATAACAATGTTGTTGTGCAAAGCTGGGGAATTGGTAGTAAAGGCATTATCTGTCTTTTTAAACAATAACAATTTAAGTGTAGACTGTCCCTTTAAATGAAACAGCTGTAGATGCATAAACTTACACTATGGTCACACAGTAGTGCAGCCATTGTTTATGATGAAACAAGCCTTCCATGTTAGCATTGATTGACATAATGATAATTATAATTTCTGAATGGATTCACCCTTGTGACTCACTATTTTGGTGGATTACTACAGACACTGAACATTTGAAAAAAAATACTTTTTTTTTATGAGTAATTATTGATGGGAGAATGTTATAGTTTTCAACATTGTCATATTAGACATTTTAGACAAACAAAACCACTCCGATCTTTATGAAAATGTATTTGGAGATGGATCATATGACCTAGTGTATCCAATATTTGTCTGATCAATAACAAAGCAATATGTCTTGAGATATAAAGCTGCATTGTATTTCATTTTGCTTTATTTTTTTTTGTTATGATCTTGCATTCCAAATTTGATTTTAGTATATCTGCCATCTATAATTTTAAATACTGCCTGACCAGTCAGATAAATAGAAAGACAGAATGACAGACTGACTGACTATAAAGAAAATACCTGAGGTTCTATATTAAAACATCTAAAAACATTTTATTCAAGCAGTTAATTGTTAAAGTTTGTTTCCAAAGAGAAAGCAAACTTTCGCCTAGATTACGAGTTTTGTCGGTAAGGCTGTGCGGTGCTAACGAGCAGTTTTCCCTCACCGCTCACCTACAGACAGCGCTGGTATTACGGGTTTTTAGAAACCCGGCGTTAGCCTCAAAAAAGTGAGCGTAGAGCAAAATTTAGCTCCACATCTCACCTCAATACCAGCGCTGCTTACGTTAGCGGTGAGCTGTAAAAATGTGCTCGTGCACGATTTCCCCATAGGAATCAATGGGGGAGAGCCGGCTGAAAAAAAACCTAACACCTGCAAAAAAGCAGCGTAAAACTCCTAACGCAGCCCCATTGATTCCTATGGGCAAATACTTTTTATGTCTACACCTAACAACCTAACATGAACCCAAGTCTAAACACCCCTAATCTTACACTTATTAACCCCTAATCCGCAGCCCCCGACATCGCCGACACTTGCATAATATTATTAACCCCTAATATGCCACTCCGGACACCGCCGCCACCTACATTATACTTATGAACCCCTAATCTGCTGCCCCCAACATCGCCGAACCCTACATTATATTTATTAACCCCTAATCTGCTGCCCACAATGTCGCCGCAACCTAACTACATTTATTAACCCCTAATCTGCCGCCCACAACGTCGCCACCACTATAATAAAGTTATTAACCTCTAAACCTAAGTCTAACCCTAACCCTAACACCCCCTAACTGAAATATAATTTAAATAAATCTAAATAAAATAACTAACATTAATTAAATTATTCCTATTTAAAACTAAATACTTACCTATAAAATAAACCCTAAGCTAGCTACAATATAACTAATAGTTACATTGTAGCTAGCTTAGGATTTATTTTTATTTTACAGGCAACTTTGTATTTATTTTAACTAGGTAGAATAGTTATTAAATAGTTATTAACTATTTAATAACTATCTAGTTAAAATAAAGACAAATTTACCTGTAAAATAAATCCTAACCTAAGTTACAATTACACCTAACACTACACTAATTAAATTAATTACCTAAACTAAATGCAATTAAAAAAATTATCTAAAGTATGAAAAAACCCCACTAAATTACATAAAATAATTACAAGAATTTTAAACTAATTACACCTACTCTAATCCCCTAATAAAATAAAAAAAATAATAAAAAGCCCTACCCTATACTAAATTACAAATAGCCCTTAAAATGGCCTTTTGCGGGGCATTGCCCAAAGTAATCAGCTCTTTTAACTGAAAAAAAGTACAACACCCCCCCAACATTAAAACCCACCACCAACACACCCAACCCTACTCTAAAACCCACCCAATCCCCCCTTAATAAAACACTAACCCCTTGAAGATCACCCTACCTTGAGAAGTCTTCACCCAGCCGGGCCGAAGTCCTCAACAAAGCCGGGCGAAATGGTCCTCCAGACGGGCAGAAGTCTTTATCAAAGCTGGCCAGAAGAGGTCCTCCAGATGGGCAGAAGTCTTCATCCAGACGGCATTTTCTATCTTCATCCATCCGGCGCGGAGCGGCTCCATCTTCAAGACATCCAACGCGGAGCATCCTCTTCCAACAAAGTCCAACTGAAGAATGAAGGTTCCTTTAAATGACGTCATCCAAGATGGCGTCCCTTGAATTCTGATTGGCTGATAGAATTCTGTCAGCCAATCGGAATTAAGGTAGAAAAAAATCCTATTGGCTGATGCAATCAGCCAATAGGATTGAAGTTCAATCCTATTGACTGATCCAATCAGCCAATAGGATTGAGCTGGCATTCTATTGGCTGATCCAATCAGCCAATAGAATGCCAGCTCAATCCCATTGGCTGATTGGATCAGTCAATAGGATTGAACTTCAATCCTATTGGCTGATTGCATCAGCCAATAGGATTTTTTTCTACCTTAATTCCGATTGGCTGACAGAATTCTATCAGCCAATCGGAATTCAAGGGACGCCATCTTGGATGACGTCATTTAAAGGAACCTTCATTCTTCAGTTGGACTTCGTTGGAAGAGGATGCTCCGCGTCGGATGTCTTGAAGATGGAGCCGCTCAGCGCCGGATGGATGAAGATAGAAGATGCTGCCTGGATGAAGACTTCTACCCGTCTGGAGGACTTCTTCTGGCTGGCTTGGATGAAGACTTCTGCCCGTCTGGAGGACCACTTCTCCCGGCTTCATTGAGGACTTCGGCCCGGCTGGGTGAAGACTTCTCAAGGTAAGGTGATCTTCAAGGGGTTAGTGTTAGGTTTTATTAAGTGGGGATTGGGTGGGTTTTAGAGTAGGGTTGGGTGTGTGGGTGGTGGGTTTTAATGTTGGGGGATATTGTACTTTTTTTACAGGTAATAGAGCTGAATACTTTGGGGCAATGCCCCGCAAAAGGCCCTTTTAAGGGCTATTTGTAATTTAGTATAGGGTAGGGCTTTTTATTATTTTGGGGGGCTTTTTTATTTTATTAGGGGGATTAGATTAGGTGTAATTAGTTTAAAAAACTTGTTTTATTTTATTATTTTTTGTAATTTAGTGTTTTTTTTTTTTCATAATTTAGATAATTTTTTTAAATTGTATTTAATTGTATTTAGTTTAGGTAATTAATTTAATTATAGTGTAGTGTTAGGTGTAATTGTAACTTAGGTTAGGATTTTTTTTACAGGTAAATTTGTCTTTATTTTAACTAGGTAGTTATTAAATAGTTAATAACTATTTAATAACTATTTTACCTAGTTAAAATAAATACAAACTTGCCTGTAAAATAAAAATAAACCCTAAGCTAGCTACAATGTAACTATTAGTTATATTGTAGCTATCTTAGGGTTTATTTTACAGGTATGTATTTAGTTTTAAATAGGAATAATTTAATTAATGTTAGTTATTTTAAATTATATTTCAGTTAGGGGGTGTTAGGGTTAGACTTAGGTTTAGGGGTTAATACATTTAATATAGTTGCGGCGACATTGGGGACAGCAGATTAGGGGTTAATAAATGTAGGTAGGTGTCGGTGATGTTTGTAAGGGCATGTTAGGGGTTAATAAAATTTAAGTAGTGTTTGCGATGCGGGAGGTCGGCGGATTAGGGGTTAATATATTTTTTATAGTGGCAGCGATGTCCGGTTCGGCAGATTAGGGGTTAATTTTTTTTTTATTGTTTGCGATGTGGAGGGGGGCCTCGGTTTAGCGGTTAATAGGTAGTTTATGGGTGTCAGTGTACTTTTTAGCACTTTAGTAAAGAGTTTTATGCTACGGCGTTAGCCCATAAAACTCTTAACTACTGACTTTTAAATGTGGTACTAGTCTTGACAGGAGAGGTTGTACTGCTCACTTTTTGGAAGACTCGTAATACCGGCGTTAGGCAAGTCCCATTGAAAATATAGGATACGCAATGTACATAAGTGGATTTGCGGTATTACCGAGTCTGGCCAAAAAAGTGAGCGGTGAGCCTGTCATTTCAAGACTCTTAATACCAGCGGGCATTAAAAAGCAGCGTTGGGACCTCTCAATGCTGCTTTTTAACCCTAACGCACAACTCGTAATCTAGCCGTTTGGTTATTGAAATACTAGTCAGAGTGGTGTTTTGTGGTAGCAGAAAGGATACTTTTGACTCTCAATGAAGTCAATAGGAACTGTTAGATGTAAATTATCTCTCAGGTAACAAGGCAGCTATAAATGTTTTTCAGACTGTTGAATTCCGTTATTATTCTACACAGATTTTTTACTAGGACTTCTAGGTGTAAAGGAATACATTTCCTTCACAATTAGTAACAAAAATAATGTACTTATATGTAAATCCCATATATATTCAATAAAATTATATGAATCATAAACATGCTGTTCCCTTTGACATTTTATATATAAAGGGTAGCTATAGATATTAATATACAGTATATAAAATTTAGATATAAATATATATTTATGTTTTAATAAGGAATCCATATACACATAAGATATTGCATAAAACCATGAAGAACTATATATTAAGTAAACATAGGAGTTGACGTTGTCTACGAAATGCTAACGCACTCCTACCAACCCCAGAACTGATCACAGGTGAAGGCTGCGTGTACAAAATATTTTTTTTTACCACATGGTTAGAGTTGCTAAACAACGCACTATGAGATGTGACTTCTGAAAACTACAAATTCACAGATGGTTAAACAGAAACAATGTAGGGATAACTGTATCATGTTACAAAAAGTGCTATCTTCTATATATAAGTGTACTTGCTTACCTCATATTGGGGACAAGACACAAGTTATATTTCTATAAAGTGAAAGCTGAAACGTTTTAAGTGAGAACTCTCATATGAATACAAGTTGTTTTAATTTTATATACTATAAGAACTATACTAGTATTTATTATTATGTCCCTAAACATTAACTCCTTTATGCCATTAGGACGTTCCATGCCATCCTTATAGTGCTGGTCTTTAACACCGTTAGGAATGCATGGAACATCCTACCATATAATGCACCCTGCAGGCAAGTATCAGTCAGGGGGCGTGCCTAGCAGCGTAGGTAGTCCTTCATGATCGGATCCTGGCCTTGAAATCATTTTTGCTAATAATGTGTACATCAGATTTTTTTCTGATGTGAAAACAATTATTTCACCACTAAGGGGTTAATTTGATTGTTTTTTCACTTAAGAGACATAAACAAGGTTTTATTTCATCCATCCTCATTTTTATTGTCTATTTTATACAGAAAGCTCTTTCCACATAATATGCCACAGATTTTGTTCTGTCATCCCTATATACAGGTGTAGCTAATGTGCTTGTATTTTTGCCAATGCATATTGGTGATGTCACGTAATGTGATTAGGGTTGCCAGGTGTTCAGTATTCAACTGGACAGTACAGTATTTTAGCAGGTTGTCCAGTAAAATCTTTATCAAAATACTGGACACTTAAATGTCCAGTTTTTTTTAAATTTCATGGGTGTTGATAAAATGTAAAAGGCCTCCTATGTCTCAGTGCATTAGAAATATGAAGAAGTAAGAAATTAGTGACAATCAAGGGAGTCAAATCACTACTGTTTATGTGAGGCTTAGCAGCTGAAGAGTTAAAATCATTGCTTTGTATATTACTGGCAGCCATGGAGTAAAATTACTGCTCAGTTGTGAAAAATATACTTGGTTGGATTAATCGAGCGGGCTTTTCTTGGGGAGCATTGTGTGACCCCCACCTACCAAACTGCTAAGTCACCGATAAATTGTCCAGTATTTTTGTAATGGACAGCTGGCAACCCTAAATGTGATGTTATCAGTACCGTCTATGCATGCGTGGGGCAATAGCTCATGCATTTCAATTCTAACAATATAATCAAAATCTTGCTGCACAGATTCTGGTGAAATCACATGCACCTTTTATACATGAAATTGCAAATGGTGATCAGTAATACAGGACTAGGATTCAAAATTCCCTGTTTAAAATGGAACAAATTAAAAATTAACTTTAATGTCCATTTTTTACTGGATAGGGGCAGATTACCATTTTTAGTCATTACAGATTGATTAAAACAAAAAATGAACAGATTTAAGCTTACAATACCAGGAGTGTTGCATCTGCAAAATTAGTTTTGTATTCAAGGAGACAGTAATTGTAGAGATTGCTGTAACTCGAGTGGTAACAAATACTAATTAACAGTGCAAGATGAAAGAAATTAGAAAGTAAATGTGGTAATTTAAAAATAACAGAAACTATCTTAATTGTAAGCAGCTATTTAAAGTGGGTGACTGTGTCCATTTAAATCGAATTAACTCCGTGCTTTTCCATATACATTTATCTACATGTGCAGGGTTCTGTCACACTGCACAATTTGCCTTGGTCAAGCTGTGCTCTCTCACTACTGGTGAATAATAATATCTTAAATATTCTAAAAATGGATACAGACTTCCGCTGTAAACAATATAAAAGATTAGGATTACGAGTGCAGTGCTATTTATCGCTCCCGTTCACACATTAATGCAACTAGAAGTAGGCTTTTTGCAAGTGTCGGGTAGTGCTCATATTGCAAGTAAAAATGTTTCACTCCATGATAACCCAACTCGCGCAAAAAGACGAATTTCAAATATTGCGACCACGTTAACGTATTCCCCTATAGGCCTTTAATGGAGCACATAAAGTGAAAAAAAACCACCCTTCTAGAGTGCAAATCCAATCCCATTATCTCAAGTGCGCTAACCGATATGAAAATATGAATATTTCACATCCCATTTTTTTGGTAAAAAAAATAATTATATATATATATATATATATATATATATACACATATATATATATACACCCCAACCGAAAAGATGCACTCACAGGACTTTTTAAGGTGAAGTAAACAAATTACTTTATTAGCAACGTTTTCGGGGATCTAGTCCCCTTCGTCAGCATGAAAAAATCAAACTCATACCCAGCTCAAACAGTGTCTCCAAACATCCGCCATGGAACGCAGCTTGCATTCCACTGATTCGCTAAAACTTCCGGTTTAGCGAGTCAGTGGAACGCAAGCTGAGTTCCATGGTGGATGTTTGGCGCCACTGTTTGAGCTGGGTATGAGTTTGATAATTGTTTTTCACACTATAAATGTTTGATGTATTCACTATTTTTTCATGCTGACGAAGGGGACTAGATCCCAGAAAACATTCCTAATAAAGTCATTTGTTTACTTCACCTTAAAAAGTCCTGTGAGTGCATCTTTTCGGTTGGTATATTGCTTGCAAGTGTGCAACCAGGCGGTTGTCCATTGTAGGAGAAGCTGGTGTTTGGATGTGTATATATATATATATATATATATATATATATATATATATATATATATATATATTTATTTATTTATTTAAAAAATAGTGTATAAGGGCAAATGGTCAATATAAAAGAGTATATATATTATAATAGTATAACATCCTAATGGTGCAGACCCTATATAGTGAAATATAATCAAAGACTATAAGAAGAGAAATGAAACATCTTAATAAATGTGCCATAAAAAAGATAGAGAATCAAACACTCTTTTGAATATAGAAATATATTTAATATTTATTGATGTCTCATTCAAGAGACTGTTATCTCAGATCAATAATATAATATACTATCTGTGTATTATAGATAAAAATTCTAATAAATACAATCAAAAAACACATTGCAATATATATTGAGTCACATGACTTTCAAAATCATACCCTGAATCGAGGCATAACCTTATGTGTATACAAAGTGATAGGAATCTATATCTTATATAGTACACTGCTAACACTACACCCCAGCTGCACACAGTACTCCCAGAAAAATTCTAGGAACAAAACTGGGCAGATTCGAAATCGCGATCTAAGTGTTGTGTGTCACCCCTAAGGTATATAAAACAAACCAAAACAATCATTGGGCTATAGCACAAAGATGCCCTAATATTTGGCACAATAACTAAGTATACAAAGTATATGTAAATTACACCTTACACAGTGCGCAGCTAACACTACACCCCAGCTGCGCACAGACACCCCCTGATAAATTCTGGGAGCAATATCTGAGCAGGTTCGATATAGGGATCTAAGTGTGGCGTGTCACCCTTAAGATGTACAAAGCAAATACATTCAATTCCATGGCTCTAATGGTTGCTTACAGAAAATGCATATATAAAGATACAAGAAAACTGCACTTAGGATAATACAAATGTAAGAGACTTCATAGTACTGCAAGTAATTCAGTCTCTGCACAATCAGGTCTAAAGAATATGTGACCCTCTACTTTGTGGTATTGAAAGAGACCAAATGAAAGCAAATATGTGATTTTCCAAAGTGTCAATAAACGTACGTAGGCGTTGGATAACAGAATCACGTGATGCTACCCAGATGAGGAAGTCTGCTGTTAACACATGCCACTACAGTTTGGCGTCTTCTTTTTTCAAAGGCTGTTGTTGCTGCTTTTACATGGATAAGTTCATCTGTGATGTCAAAATGGATTGCCTCTTGGACTGAACTTTTAACATCAGATAAGTTGAAATCATACTGTTTATATATATATATATATATACACACACACACATACACATATACACACATATACATACACATACACACAGTATATACATATGCATATACATACACATACACATATACACACATATACATACACATACACACAGTATATACATATGCATATACATACACATACACATATACACACATATACACACACATATACACTCACATACATACACACAGTATATACACACAGTATATACACATGCATATACATATGTATATATGTGTATAAATGTATCTCTATGTTAAAGCCCTTTGCCTGCTCTTTTACTGTGAATATTGGGAATTTTCAAGCTCTGAACACGGCATAGTCCATTACAATGCATTCAGCAAAAGTCCGTATTATTCCACATTTGAACAAAGAGGAGCCATATTCTGATTTTTAATAAAGAAGCAGATCGTTTTACATCTTTGTACTCTGTGTATTTTCCATTTGGTGTCCTTCCTGGGTTAGCAGAGTACACTATTGTGAATTTCTACATAGTGTTAAAAAGAAAAAAAAAAAAAAAGGAGTATGCACTGTGATTAAATTGAACACATTGTGCTCCAGAAAGCTACTAACCCTTGTGGGACAGCGCCACAATTCTTGAAATGGTTTTTGGAGAGACTGTTGGACGGCAACTTAAGAGGGGAGTACTTTCCTTTACCATATTTTTGTAAACTCTTTAAAGCCCTTTATCTGCCTTCTTTTTCTAACACCTATGACCTCATATCTGAGCCCTTATAGCATTTTTATGCAATATTTTTTTAAATAATTATTATTCGATAGTGGATATTATTTTATTACTTTTTTACTTTGTATTTTATGACACTTTTTTTTTAGTTTTGCGTAACAGTTAAAGGGACAGTAAAGTTAGTTAGATTTTCATGATTTAGACAGAGCATACAATTTTTTTGAACAACTTTCAAATTTACTTCTATTATTTAATTGGATTCCTTCTCTTGTTATCCTTTGCTGAAAGGTTTATCTAGGTAAGCTCAGGAGCAGCAAAGAATCTAGGTTCTAGCTGCTGACTGGTGGCTGTAATATATATATATATATATATATATATATATACCCCTATTTTCATTGGCTCAACCATGTGTTCAGTTAGAAACCAGTTGTGCATTGCTGCAGAAAATGAAGCAAGTTTGATAATAGAAGTAAACTGGAAAGTTGTTTAAAATTGTATGTTCTACCTAGTGTCCATTTAACCAGAGCTCTGTGGTTGCGGTAAACATTCTAGCATAAATCGCGATTGTGTTCACGTGTTTGCATTACCTTTCAACTTGTAATATGAGTGCTCCTTCCAACACGTGCAAGCAACCGTGATAAACCCAATATCGCTTGTGCGAAACAGCACACCACTCGTAATCTGGCCCTATAAGTCTTGAAATCTAGAGCTTGTAGTATCATTGTTTGCCATATTTCTGTGTTTTAAAAATGTTTAAAGAAACATTAAACACACTAAATACATTTCCTGCTCCCCCCTCTAATTATAGGTGCCACCATTTTGGAAACTAGGTTTCAAAGAAGGTATTTGAAGCAGAATTGCTGCACACATGCAAACACATTAGCACTGAAAAACAGTTAAAGGAATAGTCTAGTGAAAATTAAACTTTCATGATTCAGATAGAGCATGCAATTTTCTAATTTGCTCCTATTATCAGTTTTTCTTTGTTCTTTTGCTATCTTTATTTGAAAAAGCAAGAATGTAAGCAAAGGAGTCAGCCCATTTTTGGTTCAGTACCTGGGTAGCACTTTCTGATTGGTGTCTAAATGTAACAACCAATCGGCAAGTGCTACCCAGGTTCTGAACCAAAAATGGGTCGGCTCGTATGCTTACATTCAAATAAATATACCAAGAGAACGAAGAAAAAAATGATAGTAGGAGTAAATTGGAAAGCTGTATGCTCTTTCTGAATCATGAAAGTTTAAGTTTGACTAGACTATTCCTTTAAAGATATGTTTTAACATAGCAGCCCCCATAACTATATGTGGGGAATAACCTTAGTACTATGCATATAAGATGTATTTAGTGTTTCAGTTCTCTTTGAAACAAACTTTTGGAGTAGGTGTACCTGGATTCCATCCTCAATATAAGTAAATGCCTAGAATTAGAGCACTTTATTTTTAACTAAAATGCAAAATTTTATAAAATTGAACTGCAAGCAAAACTAGTAAATGTATTACTTATAAGAATCATAAGAGTATATCTATAAAGTTTTATGTGAAGGACGTCTTTGATATTGTGAGCTTTAGACTAATTATGGGCTAGATTACAAGTGGCACGCTAACTGTTGAGCATGATTAAAATGGAGTTTATCACAACTCTGCGTGCATTGGAAGTTGCACACGTATTACAAGTTGAAAGTAAATGCATTCGCTTGAGCACAATTGAACTTAACATGTGTCAGGATAGCGTGACTTCAAAGCTCGGGTTAGCCGTTATGTGAGACAAAAAAGTGGGAAAAAAAACCCCATCAAAAGTACATTTAAAAAGGTACAGTTACACTCATAATAACACTGTCTGATAAAAATATTTTTAAAAAATTGCATAAAAAGATATAAGGGCTCAAAGATATGAGGTCTCATGTTTTAGAAACAAAGGCATGCAAATGGCTTTAAAGGGAAAGTCAACCATAGCGTTTTTGAAACGCTAGGGTTGACTGTTGAAACAAATAAAGGACACTTTTATTCCTGAAGTATAAAAGATACTTCATGCAGAAAGTGCCTTTATTCATTTTAACCGATCACCGTTCTCAGCTGCTTTGGCAGCCCATGGCCAAAAATGTTGACGTTTTCACTTTTTAGCCAATAGCCGTGTGGTAAATCCGGATTTGGCGCCCATGGGAGCCTGATTTACTGCATGGCTATTTGCTAAGAGGTGAAAAGTCACCTCTTAGCAAAATATTTTTTTGCCGTGGGCTGCTGTAGCAGCTAAGAATGGCGAACGTTTGAAACAAATAAGGGCACTTTCTGCATGAAGTATTTTATACTTAATGAAAGTGCATTTTATTTGTTTCAATAGTCAACCCTAGCATTTCAAAAACGCTATGGTTGACTTTCACTTTAACATAGAAATACATACATATACCTAAATATGTATATGTGTATGGTTTGTATAATATATATATATATTTCTAGCCAAGCCATACCGCAAACATGATATAAATTTCGTGAGATCATTTCATCTCAATGGCATAAATTAAAGAGATAACCTCAAAAGTTGAACATCTAGAATGTTGAATTGCCTACACGCATCAAGTAAAACATTGTACTTTAGCATGTATAGCTTGAGGGAGAAAAATGAACTATAGAATAAGTTTAAGATTTAAAGTTGGAATAGAGCACATTCTGAAGTTAATTACGAAACCGCTATAAAACAAAAGAAAACAAAAAAATAAAAAACCCTGTAGATCGGAGTAGGAAGGGTTTCCTTGTAAGCTTGTCTTTTAATATGCATTGTTAGTACAACAAAAAGCTACTACCTACTGCAATACTTTGGATATAATTATGGATATCCAGGGAGCCAGATAAGCCTATGCTTTACATAAAAATGTGTGCAAACCATTTAGGCTTTGTGATTTTTATATGTCATGCATATTTATGTAGCCATTATTTTTGTGTATCACAATTTGTTTGCAAATGATTATCTATGTATTATCATTAATAACAGGATTTAAATAAAAGGAATGTGAGGGGAACAACGGTGCTTGCTAAGCACAGGAAAGAGATATCCAGAAATATATGCATGAACACAAACTAAATACTAGCTCAAAAATAACAATAAGGTGCTTTTTTTTATTAGCGCTATTATAAAATGTGCATACATTTTTTTTCAATTCACTTTATTTTAAAATACTTGCTTTGACTTGTGTTTCATTTATACATTAAAGTATTTTATACCCACTAACTGAAGATCTCATTATTTGGCAGCAGCAGATGCAAAAAAACCCCCAAAAAAACTTGCTTTCAATTTTATTCTACAGTTTCATTTGAAAATGTGTTTTAAAGGGACAGTAAAGTCATAATTAAAAGTTCATGATTCAGGTAGAGTATGTCATTTTAAACCAGATTCCAATTTACTTCTCTTAACAAATTTGATTTGTTCAAATGTAAATCTAGGTAAGCTGATAGGAGCTCAGGAGTGGGCATGTTTTTAGCAGCAGTGTTTGCAACTATGTAAAACATTGCTATAAACATTATTGCAAACTGCCATCAAATGACTTAAGACAAAAGCATGCTCCTGAGCTCATCTAGGATTACTAATTAACAAAGGATGCCAAAAGACCTAAGACAGATTGATAATAGAAATACATTGGAAAGTTATTTAAAATCTCATATGCTATCCAATCCATTTGTCTCTTTATGTGGAATTTCTGGCTTTTCGCATGTGGGTAAAAATTAAAACTTTGGCTTAAAAAAAAAAAAAAAAAAAAAAAAGTTATTTGCCATTTGGATTTTAATAGTTTATTTTTATTACTTGTAGTCGTAGAGGTAGTATTATTGTTAGTAGTGGAAGAAGTAACATTATTAATATTAATGTATTCAAAATCGAAGAACTTTCATTAACATAGCTATATAGTAATACAAAGTCAAATGAGCATGACTCCATCAATAATCATCAATTACATCTGAAATCATTAAACTTCATAGAATTATTTGGTGATACAATAAATAATAAAGTATCTTAGTAACATCACTAAAAATCAATGTTCGTTAACAAACTACAATATAACAACATTACTCTAACAAATAAAGATCTATTCATAAAAATATATATATATAATATTGTGTGTCTTAATATAACAATTTTGCCCTAAGCAATCACCAACCTGAAAAAGATATTATGATCTACAAACAAATGTATGGCAACTAAAACCATTATATTTTATATCTTATACAAAAAAAAAACATAGCAGAGATATTTGTTTTTTAAAAGGTATCAAAAAGCCATTATACTTTACCTCACTGTCAACATTTAAGCAATTATTTTTTATTGCAGAATACAATAAAATTAGAAACATAAAGGATTCTGTATTTTTATTTTAATTCTTGCAAGAAAACAATTGGTCATAGGTCAGTTATTTGTGTTTGCCTATTTTGCTATACAGTTTCTAACTTGTAGGTATCAAATTATAAAATTCAAAAATATTATAGGATGTGAAAATAGCTAAAGCTTTCCCAACTATATTATTTCTAGGAGGTCGTGACCCTTTTTCTAATTACCTAGTTGCAGCTCTGACATCTGAGCCCCCTATTTTGTTAGGAATGCAGAAGATTTTATATGAAATAAAGTTGGGCAGAATAATTCATCTAATGGAAAAATCAGTGTGTAGGAGTAGCTGAGTTTATCTGCCTGTGAAAATATTGAAGATGAAGTCTAACTGGCAATCATTCTAAAATGACAATAACTCACTACACTGTTCATTAAAGCCTCTCCCATGAAATGTTTTAATGAATAATTATCTACTGATGTCAATAGTAGCATTTTAGACAAAGAAGCATTAAACAGGTACAGTGATTGACAAGTCAACCTGTTGGATGTCTACCACAAAACTTAGCTCTTTGATTGATCTCATATAATTAAGATTTCAGTTATGGGTATTTGTAGATTATTATTTTTTTTCTGGGGGTGGGCAAAAAAATAAAAAATAAAATACTCCAAACATAATAATATCAGTGGCAACAATTGTAGCAACATGTGCCCCCCTTACCCCCCCTGCCCCTTCCAGACACTCATGATTTCAACTGACATGGTTGGCAAAGGGGGTACAATAATTGTACAATACATTCAAAAGGTTTTGAAGCAACAGATCAAAGAAAGTATTTTGATTCTGTGAAATAACAGGAAATAATGTAGGTTAATATATTATAGACACATAATAAATCATTGTATGAAAGTGGGTCACACAGGCTCACTGTTCTTGCAGGTTTTTAAGGATATATTCATATCTCAAAGTCAAATGGAAAAATAAATCTTTGAAATAAAAAATATTTTATGGGAGTCAAAGAAAATTTGTGTGGAGATTTGAAGTAATATTTGGAATTGCCATCTCTCCTCTACAAATATACTACACAATCTACATGTGATTGGGTATGAGTGATAGGTGGGGTAATTCCACAGCTTTCCCCCCAAAGGTTTGCCTTAAGTCCCATCATAAATACATTTAAATATATAAGGTTTACTATTGGGCATTGATTGTATCCCCTTGACTGCCAATAACACATGATGTAATGATTTTAACCCTTCCCAGCTGCTAGTTAAAGATATAAATAATGATTAACCTCTTTGATTTCCAGTTGCACTGAATTAAAATGTTTTATACCCTCAAGATTGTCAGTAAAAACACAGAGCTTGGACATTACACCCAGTGATTACCAGTAAAACATACAAAGAGCAATGGTTTACCATCATTTGAATGCCAGTAACACAGAATCTGTCCATGTGCCTTGTTTCTTCTTTTTATATTTGTCATCATTTCTTTCTTCTGTCATATTTGTGATGGATAAAAATCATACGAGGCTTTTTAAATTTAGTGGACACTCATATGACTTTAAAAACTGGAATTTAAATGTACATTTTTTTTTTAACAAAAAATGATTTTTCTGGACATCTTGGTGAAATATTGGCTTGTTTGGTTGAATACTGGACACCTGGCACCCTAAGTAATTATTTGTGCACAGATTTTGTTAGTCTTGCTGTTCTTTTGAACACAGGACTTCACATAACTGAGAATATAATGATGTCCTAAATGATATAAGGATAACCAGAATGTCAGGAGATAATATGTCAAAGCACTTATTTGGGGTGATGCAAAGATGCTAACCTAGTGAGAAGTCTAAGGTCATAAACACTTGGGTACGCCTATAATGATTACACCCACTTACATTATCATAAAAGAGACTTTTAATCATAAATGTGACATTTTTTGCAAAGTCTAGCCAACATTATAAAAAAAAAGAAAAGAATAGAATGTTTATCCTTAAGGGCTGGAGAGAAACCATATTTTGGGAAAAACTAATTGGATTACCTGTTGTTAACACATTACTAACCCCTTAATTTCTGGTCCATGTTGTGGATAGAGAATATCTATTATCTAATTTATTTCATTCTCTTGGTATCATTTGTTGAGGGAGCAGCAATGCACTACTGGTTTCTAACTGAACACATGGATGAGCCAATCTCAATTGGTATATATAAGCAGCCACCAATTAACAGCTAGAACCTAGCTTCTCATGTGCTTGCCTAGATAAACCTTTCAGCAAAGGATAACAAGAGAAGGAAGCAAAATAAATAATAGAAGTAAATTGGAAAGTTGTTTAAAATTGTATTTTATATCTGAATCATGAAAGAAAGGTACAGTAAAGTATGCATATGATATCCATGAAAGTCACATACAGTAAAGACATTTTAATTTGTGTTAATTGTTATAATTAGACCTTAAAGAAATAACAATAAGCTCCAAATTAAATCCTCAACAAAATATTAAGCATTTAAAGATAGTAATGACATGAATATCCATGGTTTATTTTGTCTGCTTTTTTAAATTTACATTCTGCAAAAAGTGTTTTTTTCCACTTCCTCTAGAGAGGCTGGCGTGTGTACGTGGCATACTTCAGTATGCTGCAGTGTTGATCCTGGTGGTGTAACTTATTTACATCTGATTAGTCAGAGCAAATGAACACTTGCAAAATGCTATATTCATGCTCAGGCTTTGCAAACATCCTTCAAATCATAGTTAATGATTTGCAGACATGTGCATTCAGCAGTTTTGTTAACTGTCGAATGGGGAAGAAAACGCCCACTCGCGGCATTCTGCTCTTTTTAGAGACAGATTTCTTCTTGTGAAAGTGCAACACACTAAGATCTGGATTTGCACAGTTCTTAGTGTGTTGCACTTTTACAAGAAGAAATTTGGCTATGATTAGAGCCGAATACGGTGAGCGGCCGCTTCTTCTGGATTTGGTAGTAAACAACACTGTTGAATGCACATGTCTAGTGTATATAAGGATACATAGTATGCTTTTAAAATGAGTGCATAAGCAAACAAGACAGAGTAACTGCATTAGGATCAAAATTGTAATATAAAAAGTGAAATAACTTAAAGGGACATTATAGTACAAAATTATACATTCTCATTGGTAAGATCATGTAACATTTATAGCCACAAAGTCTGTGTTTCTAACCCCTAAAAGGGTACCACTCAGGAGCTGAACTGAACAGCTGGTTCCAATGCAGACATGTCTGGTAAACCAATCATCAGTCATAAAACTGATGCTGCAGTTCCACTCTGGAACAGCAGTTTTCTGCGGCTCTTTAGAGGTACTTTAATTATGTATTTCAATTTAAGAATTTAAATTACAGGAAAAGCAGGCAAAATAATGGTATTGTAATGCACTATGTATAATAACACAGTTTAAAGGGACAGTCTACTCCAGAATTGTTATTGTTTAAAAAGATAATCCCTTTATTACCCATTCCAGTTTTGCATAACCAACATGGTTATATTAATATAGTTTGTACCTCTGATTATCTTGTATCTAAGCCTTTGCAGGCTGCCCCTTTATTTCAGTTATTTTGACAGACTTGCATTTAGCCAATCAGTGCCCTCTCACTTGTAAATCCAAGGGCATGGTCAGAATGTTATCTGTATGGCACACATGAACTTATGTCCTCTAGCTGTGAAAAACTGCCAACTGCATTGAAATAAGGGGCGGCCTTCAAAGTTTTAGAAATTAGCATATGAGCCTACCTAGGTTTATCTTTCAACAAAGAATACCATATGCTTTTTATGATTGGATGGCAGGAAAATGTAACTAACTGATTTTTATCAGAAAAAAAACCCACTACTCATTTGAAATACAATCTAAGTTCTTTTGCATTTTCTTATTGTTTTGCATTAATTGATTATGCTTTTCTACTCTGTTTAGTGGTATTAAGGTCACGTGATGTACAGGGTACTTCCCTGATGTTAAGAAGTTAAACTGGACCCGAAGAAACGAATGAGGTCTTTCAAGAGTATTCATTCCAACATCTTGCTTTACAAATTTGCTGCTCCACTAAATGTTAACACAGGGAGAATGCTAAATGAACAGAGCTATAAAGCGTGTTCAATTGGATGTGCCGGGGCAAGTGTCTTTCAAATAACTTGTTATATTTGTAGAGGAGAACTTCCCCATGTAATCTTTCTTTATAAAAAAGATTAATACTAATGATCTTAGGTTTGTGTTTACATTTTTATGGATTGTATCTGTAGGGGTGCATCTTAATATCTCCAGGATACACTAAAAGTCTCAAACTATTGAGGACAAGAGTCGCTCTGGCACCAAAACAGCAGTAATACATTTTCACAATAAAGTTATTGGGTTGATGACACAATATGACAACTTTAAACAAAAAAATTATAACAAAATTATAAGTTCACACAACATCTACTCCTGGTCTACAGCCAATATACCTCATCAAATCCTATTCTGTATTATCTTTGTGTTCAATAACTGGTTCCCTTAAGTGTATAGTTAGTGTGTGTGCAGATAGATAGACGTTTTGGAGTTTCAGAACTATAGCCAGAATGTTAATCTGTTCAATTGGAGAAATGTCATGAATGCACAGCATCCTTGTCATGCCCCCACCATAATATGGCCATATAGTGATAAAATCAGTACAGAGGTTATGAAGTATACTTTTCAAAGTTCTGGAGTATATCAGTTGTCAATGACTAAATTGTGAACATCAACATCATTTGGCACTGATAGCAAACAATTTAAATAGAAAGTGGTTTTATGCTCAATCTCAATAGATCATTAAGTGTATTTTCATTAGTTTAGCTGTACAAATCAATATGTGATCCTTGTAACTGAGGCACCAAAATGTGTGTCAAAATGTGTTGTGTCCTTTCATTTGCTGGTTGTAGAGTGAGATGCAAAGATATTGCATTCAAGGAGTTTAAGAAATTGAACTGAAGACTTGTGGAACATAAAGCATTAAAAGATTTCATAAAAAAAAATCCAATAAAAAGAGGTCATGCTCTTAAAATGGAAAGAGAAAGGTTCAGGGAAAAGGTAAGAACAAACTCATTTACTGGAGGAAAGTGGACCCATGCATAGCCACTAAGCAGAACTAAGAGGATAACAGTAAAAAAAAAAAATATATATATATATATATATATATATATTTTTTTTTTTTTTTCTAAGTGCACCAAGCTACTTTAATTGCTTTCAGATAGGACTTTTCTATACAAAATGTTGATATTATGTATATAATACTAGGAAATAGGCATAAAGCACATTTTCTGTTGGCGTATTCCTTTAACTGAAAATGACTTTTCAAACGCAAAAAATATAATTTGTGACATAAATTTGCATTTTTATCTCATGATTCACTACCATTGTGAACTTTGCACATTTTAGTGCTCCACCAGTAAAGGTTTAACCATATGTTTAGCAATTAAGGAATTAAAACAAATACAACATTATATAACATATAGCACATATAAGAGTCATCCTATTTTTATACAATGCAATTTTAAGGTAAATACCAACATCATTTGAAATTTAACATACATTAATATATTTAATATACATTTTCTAATTAAAAATGTATTTTTCACCCAAAGACAATACTGTGTATTTGGAAGAGGAAAATGTTTGGAATTTAAACTTTCTCAATAACAATATACAGATAAAGCAAAATGAAGCCTGAAAAACTACAATATATGCTTATTTAGCCCCTGGTACGTGTGTATGATATGTAAAGTGCAGTTTTACCAAGTCCAATAACTTGACTTAAATGACATTATGGGGTTGACCAAAATCCTTTAGAAAAATGTATCAAAAGATTTTCAACAAAAAAACCCACAATTAAAGTCTGGAGATTTTTGTTGATTAATGATTTGATAAACTTTTCTAAAACATTGTGATCAAGCCAAATGTGTATGAAAGAAACTGAACCTACACTGATACTAGAAGATGAAAATCTGCCTTTTACATATGAATCACAATGAATAATTTATCACAGTTTATAAATGTGCAGCTCTCTAAAACATTGGCAATACAATTCTATTCACCACTAAAGTACTTCTAAACTTATAGTATATGAGCTACAATTTCCTACATAATTATGATTTAGGCAACCCAAGATATCTTTTTCAGTCAAACAATATTTTGGCAACCAATTATTATTTTGAGTGAGTAATAAAGCTTTAGCTACACTGTAGAAATGGGAAGGTGTATTATTGGCACAATGGGGACCAAAACACCCCTTCTGTGGCTCGATAGAATATTATGATTGATCTTGGTTGGGTGTTCTCAAGGAAATATTATAAAAAAGTGCATGTAGGATTTAATATAATTAAAGAATATTGGATAACAGAGCCTCTCCAATAGCAAGCTCTATACTTTAAATAAACTATTTTGTTGAATTAAAGGGAGACTGAACCCAATTTTTTTCTTTTGTGATTCAGATAGAGCATGAAATTTTAAGCAACTTTCTAATTTACTCCTATTATCAAATTGTCTTCATTTTCTTGGTATCTTTATTTGAAATGCAAGAATATAAGTTTAGATGCTGGCCCATTTTTGGTGAAAAACCTGGGTTGCTTTTGCTGATTGGTGGATAAATTCATCCACCAATAAAAAAGTGCTGACCAGAGTTCTGAACCAAAAAACCCCTGTTTAATGCCTTCTTTTTCAAATAAAGATAGCAAGAGAACAAATAAAAATTTGATAATAGAAGTAAATTAGAAAGTTGCTTAAAATGTCATGCTCTATCTGAATCACGAAAGAAAAAAATTGGGTTCAGTGTCCCTTTAAGGCAATAATGCTTAAAATAGAGTAGATTAATATAAATTAACACGTTTAACTGATGACAATATCTAAATTGAACAAATACATTTTTTTTACAAGGATATACACATAACAATTGGATTATGCTACAATTTCTGTATGATTTATATCCCCCTTTGATTAACAGAGTGACTGAATGATAGCAATTTAAATTATACAATGCAGATGAAAGTTGATGCACGTTGTAGATTGTCAGTTATCATTAGTAGAGCAAGCTCATGGAATTATTTATTTATGTAAACAGTCGTTTCAGGCATTCCACTATAATTATCTCAGGGAATCTTTAATCAGATATAAACCAACAGCAGACAATGACAACCACTTATATTTGTTGGTGGCAGAGATAAACATTTGAAAACTCAAAATAGCAATATTGTGAAGAAAACCTGAGGAACAAATATGTGCCACAATACAACTTCTAGCAGAAAACTCAACTGCATATACTGTTCTCTTAGCACCCAGGGGAATCATTAACTGCCTGCTACAAGTCAAAGCCTTGAAAAGTCAGAGATGGATGTTATACACCAAATTTAATACAAGGAGAAACAGGGGGCTGTAATGGCTTGCTCAAGAATATGAGGAAAAAAAAGCTTCACTGATAAAATATTGTCTATAAGATTTTCCTCAGAAGACACAGATACACATTTTTTTCCCCAACTGTGGTTTAGAGGATGCGTTAGCAGAGGATGTATAGTCAACATAAGTAGCGACAGATTTACCTTGTTAGCAAAATACACGAGAAAGGATGGATAACACGTATGTGAGATATAAGTGGTCTGTCTGTATAAAGTCAGCACTGATGAATTTGCTGACATGTGTATTCCATATATTTATAATACTTCTTTTTTGTAAATCACTTGTCAAGATAGCAAGGGCACAGCCACAGACCCATACAAGTGATGTTAAGATCATTTTGTTGTATTTAGCACATTTCAAATAGAACAGTAATAATCAACCAGGGAGTCTGCAAGTTTGTGGAGAGGATAAGTGGGAATTAACAGCTTATCTGAAAACCTGTGAGCACCTGACTGCTAGGAGCATCAATTCATCATGTTATTGGACCTCTGCTTGAAGTATATACTTTATAGGCTAATATCTAGTGCTAAGCAATGCAGTGTAGTCCTTAGGGGTTAAATAAATCATAGTTATCTTGAAAGACTGTTTACTATTTTAACCCAAACTAAACTGTCAAACACTACTACCCTACATATGTCTCCATATGTTTATTATGCAGTAGTTTCGGGACAATAAATTAAAAAGTCACCAAGGTCACAAGACTGTAGTAACATTAGTTTTCCAAACAGAAAATAAAGGTGCTGTAGAGAGTCAGAACTGCAGAACCTTCCCACAAAGTGACAGATTTGATGTCAAATGGTTCCATTCTGCTGCTACAAATCCTATTACTCGCAGAACAGTTTTCCAACAAACTCCTATCGCTCTTGCACAATAGTCTTACCTTTTATAGCGAGGACACTGCAGCCAACACCCAGGTAGAAAGCTGCTGTCACCCATTGAATTGTCATCCCTCTCATTGTCAGGGAAGTGCAGCAAACAGAAACCTTGTGTCTGTGCTCCTGGTGATGCTGGAATAAAAAGCCACAAAGCCTCTATCTCAGGTCCCTCAGCCAGGCGCAGCCGTTCCTTGTGCTCTCCTATATTATCCCTTTGTAGGGAGTGACAGAGGATCAGTGTCTCTCGTTCTCTCCCAGTCCACCTCTCACTGCGTTGCAAGTGATGCCCAGTAATTCTCAGCTCTCTGCTGCTATTTCTTGTTCATCTTTTGTCTACATTCAATTTAAATCCCATGGAAAGGCTCTATACTGCCATCTAGCGGCAAAGTCTATCTGGTTTAAAATACATATCTGTAGGGCTCCTATTAACCGCTCCACCGCCAGAGAAGCCAACAATATATTATGTTACAGACAAACTACTGTGGCATAACATAGACTAAATATAATTAGATTAGAATCCAGTTAAGCAGATGTCATCTTAGCAAAGGCTTATATTGTGTATTGCAGTTTTATTGCAGGAGCTGGATATGATATTTTTAGCTTATATTGTGTACTTTAGCTGACAAAACAACCAATAAGGTTCCATTCAATACCTGTTGGATTAAACGAGCTCAGAGAAAACAGTTCACATCTGAAAGAGTAAGACATTATGTCAGTTTTAATTTATGTGTGTGTGTATTCTATATAGAGAGAAAGATTTATATATTACTTTAAGTTAGGGAGAAGACAAAAATCTCAGTTTAAATGAATGTCTCCACTAAGCAGCAAAACAAACCTAGTTAATAAACCTGGAACAGCTGTCCAGAAGTGGTTTCTGTTTTCCGGCACATACCCCATTAGGGGATTCTGTGATCAAACACATTATAAAAGCAAAAAATGTGAGATATTGTATATATAATTTTTATATCTTACCCAGAGTTCTCTGGTGCATTGGTAACAATGTATAAAGATTGCTTCTTTGGGAAGGCAGAGATGTGCTTTTATATATATTATATATATCCTACACAAAACAACTGCAAATTCCATCCCTCTATCTGTCTGGAGCTTATTTATCTGATAGATAGTACCAACAGGTAGTTGCTTATATTGCCTTATGAGAAATTTGAGTCTGCAAGTTGATGATGACTTGGGTGAAACCTGCAGGTCCCTTATGTTTGATGATCACCAAAAATGAACTCCTATCAGTTCTTTGCAAACATAATGACTTAAATGATGATTAGTTGCAATGCTGTGTGGCTTATTGATGCAGGTTACCTTCATGTGCATTATCCTGTATGTTATAGAACTCTATATGAACCTTTAACTTCTCATTTACTTAGGGGAGATAACAGTAAATAGCATTGTTAGCTTGGTATATGTGTAAATGCAGTAATGTGCCATTTATAATTGCACTCAATAACATGTAGCCATTTATCAAAACTGTTTTAATCGACTTACCTCCTATAAATTGCTTAATTAATTAGATTAAAAACTTAATCAGATAAACAGTTAATTAGACAAGAAAACCTATTCCTAACTATGGTTTCTGGTTTGTAGTAAGGCAGTCTATGAAGCATTTACTGTTTTGAAAACACTTTTACTTTGGAAACTCTTCAATTAAATCTCCTAATAGAAACTCTTAATAAGGATCACAACCTGCAAAATCCAATTGTTCAATATATAATTGTTTTACCCATTCCGTTGTCCAGTATGCAATCTCTTAGCAAACACCAATGCAATCAATGGGCTGCATCACTCTACTTATGCTTTGATTAGCTAGTAATAGAGCTGGCGTTGTTAATAGACTCAAATGTTTCTAATGTTTGGAAATAAAATGTATGAGTACATTTCATTAAACTGCTGAAATTAAATTATATCACAATGCTAAAGATTTTAGCAAATACAGTGTTCTTAAAGGGATACTGAACCCAATTTTGTTCTTTTGTGATTCAGATAGAGCATGCAATTTTAAGCAACTTTCTAATTTACTCCTATTATCAATGTTTCTTTGTTGTCTTGCTATCTTTATTTGAAAAAGAAGGCATCTAAGCTTTTTTCTTGGTTCAGAACTCTGGACAGCAATTGTTGATTGGTGGATGAATTTATCCACCAATCAGCAAGGACAACCTAGGTTGTTCACAAAAAATGGACCGGCATCTAAACATTCTTGCATTTCAAATAAAGATACCAAGAGAATCAAGAAAATTTGATAATAGGAGTGAATTAGAAAGTTGCTTAAAATGTCATGCTCTAGCTGAATCACAAAAGAAAAAATTTGGGTTCAGTGTCCCTTTAAGTAGGCGTTTTATTCCATTGTAATATAATAAGATGGTTTTGTAAGACCATGTAATTATGAAGCATTTGCTTGTTTCTCACTATGTATTTAACCCCTGATAGGTGTAAAGGTATTTATGTCACTCTTTATTTGCTAATCAGCTGTGTTCTCAGGATTATCAATGCATTGCACATGGGTTTAATGTGTTTAAAGGGACAGTAAACACTACAAGATTTGGATAGAAAATGTTACATGTGTGCTGTTTAGCTATTTTCGGAGCCAAATGTATTCTTGTGAAACTGCAACACACTAAGATACTGGTTTTCAAACCTGTCCTCAGACCTCCCTAACAGGCCACATTCTGAGAATATTGAAACTAGAGCACAGGTGAAAATATCAGCTGATTAGTAAACATGGTTATTTTACCTGTTCTTATCCAAGGTAATCCTGAAAACCTGGCCTGTTGCACTAGGATCTGGATTTGCACCTCTGAATACACATATCTAGAGAATGCAATATACTTCTATTATTTATTGTGCCATTTTTTCCTGTAATTTAAAACCCCCCAATATTGCTTTCACCATTCAGATATAGCATAGAATTGTACACAACTTTCCAATTTACTTCTATGGTCTCATTTGTTTTGTTTACTTGGTATGCTTTGCTGAAAAACATACCTAGATAGGCTCGGGAGCTGGGAGCTAGCCGCTGATTGGTAGCTGCAAATATATGCCTCTTGTCATTGGCTTAAATGGGTACCGGGCTTTTAAAATAGACACACAGTCTATTTTAAAAGACCGGTACCCATTTAATTTGCATGGGTTGCTCTCCCAGTAGTTTATACTGCTTATAGTCTGGGTTGTGCCAGACTTAGTTTAGCTGATGTGCTTACTTAAATACTACACGTATCTATTTGATGACATTAGCCTTACTATTACCTTAGTAATTGTGTTATTGTAGCCTAGGTTGTGCCAGACTGAGTTTATCATTTATTATTTATAGGGATTGGATCGATACAATTGCCAGATTAGCGTTAACAGTATCGAGTCTGGGTTGTGCCAGACTGAGTTTATCATTTATTATTTATAGGGATTGGATCGATACAATTGCCTGATTAGCGTTAACAGTATCGAGTCTGGGTTGTGCCAGACTTAGATATTTGTGTATAATATCAGCAATCCAGATACAATTACCGCAGTATCGCCCTTTTCTTTGAAACTAAACATTTGATTACAATTGAGGCTACGCTAACAGTACATATCTGCATGTAGACTTATTGAGAAATACTATCACCGGCATACGAATGCTCTTGTCACACATACCGTGATTAGATGCCAGTGGCAACTCAAGAGAAGTGTTTCATATAATAGATATAAAAACTTTATTTAAAAACTTTAGTTGATAAAGATATGGTTACAATACAGCTAGGTTTACCGTAACTATATGAATTTTTATTTATTTTTATTTTTCGTTATAGCCTAACGCTTAATGTGCGCTCTATCGAATTCTAGTGTATCTTTAAATTATATAGACTCTCAGAATAATACTGAAGCTCTAGGACGGCCACCATTACATAACACCGGCTCTATATCTTAACGGTCACATATTCTGATCAAATATCAGATGCGCAGCGTGATATTGTATGAAAGATTTATAACATTGCTAAACCTGAGTCTAGCATACTATGTTCAATTCTCTTGACCGCCAGGGTAGTTATTTTGTGTAACTGTGGAACCTAGACATAACACACAAAATTAATGAAAGGTAAATAGAATAAGATACCACAATTTTAATAAGTGGCTACTTTAGTATGGATCAAGCGTATTGATTCAAGAGGGGTGACTTTATATAAGTACACTTTAATAAATGAAATTTATGGTGTTGATTACTTTAAGCCTCGATAGGGGTACTTTATTCCAAAAATAATTGACATATTATGTTTATGAAATTTTCAACAGAACTGTGTAAATATATCAAATCACGTGAGTGACACATTATACTCTCTATACATTGTAACAATAAAGAAACACATTTGTGTGAAGGAGTATATAACTGCTGTGTGTCTTATTTCAGCTCTATATAAATTCATATCATCCCTTTGATCAGAGAAATAACCACCAAGATTAAACTCACCAACTATTATAACCACGATCCTGGCTATTATTAACACATTAGAATTTTCTTTTGCTTGCAGTTAACTATTGTGATAGTACTTCAAACTATAGTTTGAGATCTATGTTATTGTTATTTAGAGAGCAACTTTATTATTATCAATATCAAGATCACACTAATTGAGTATCTATATAGGCCGAAGCAATTTATCCTGTGATCTTTCATTCATAACATTGTTAAATGGTATCGGTGTCCATTTTAATGTGTATGTTATATAACCAAACAATTTTGTTTTTTTATGTTTTATAATTAATAAAGGTTATATTTTATTAATCCTGTTTGGAAATTCCTGTTCTATAGTCAGGGCCCAGAGTGCTTTATATGCATACTTTTGGAGAATTGACATTTTCTAATGCCACTTCTTCTATGTGTTAGACTTTAAGAAATACATCTACTTGTTATTCTCAGGCTAATCTTTTCTTTGAATGCATCATTCTGTTTAAAATTTGTCTAAAGGTAGCCCCCAATCAGCAAGCTCTACCCAGGTGCTGAACCAAAATTGGGATGGCAGCTTACATCCTTGCGTTTTCAAATAAAGATACCAAGAGAACAAAGAAAAATTGATAATTGGAGTAAATTAGAAAGTTGCTTAATTTCGCATGCTCTCTCTGAATCATGAAAGTTTCATTTTGACTAGACTATCCCTTTAAGTAGAAATTAGCTGAGTGTACCATTGAGTCTGATCAGTTCAGTTATTTTACATGTTATGTACAGTACTTTGACAGTTTTGCTTTAACAGTAAATATACTTTATAGGAACTAAGCGTAAAATGTTAATGTTGCATAGGAAAGTATGAAGATAACATTTAATATTTTTTCCACTTAAAAAAATAACATTATGAGTGAGAAATATGAACAGCAAGTATGTTACAGTGGAACATGCATACAGGCAGGGACAATAACATATCTGCAGGTCAACATTAAATACACTCCTTAACTCTGCATTTAAAGGGACATGAAATCTACAAATGTTCTTTTGTGATTCAGACAGAGCATAACTTTTTTTTTTAAAAAGTTACCAAATTACTTCTGTTATCAAATGTATTATTTATTCTTTGTTGAAGAGATACTTAGGTAGGTAGCGTGCATATTTCTGGATCAGTACGTGACAAGAAACACTGCTGCCACTTAATGTTCTGGCAAATGTAGAACAATTGTAAAACTGCTGCCATATATAGTTCAAGCCACGTGTACACTCCTACACCCTTTATCCTACTTTTTTAACAACGGATACAAAGAGAATGAAGTAAATTGACAATAGAGGTAATGCAGAAAGATTTTGATTTTTTTTATTTTAGACTCTATCTGAATCATGAAGGAATTTTTGTGTTTTTATGTCCCTTTAAGGAGGTTATTAAAGGGCCAGTAAACCTACAAAATAATGCTATATAATTCTGCACATAGTGCAGAATTATTTAACATTAGCTTAACGACAATTTTATAAATCAAAAGCTTTTAGAGATTTTTTATTCCAAAATTGAATTTACCTGAACTTCGCTCCAGGCTCTACTGAGTGGGTCTTGTTTTTCAAAAGTGCTTCACAGGTGCGCTGTCTAGTCATAGCGCACACCCGATCGCTCCATTAAGCTGAATGTAGCTTGCTCTCGCTACCAGACCAGAGCTACATTCAGTTTAATGGCGCGATTGGACGCGCTGTGACTAGACAGCGCACCCTTAAATTGCTTTTGAAAAACAAAACCCGATCAGTAGAGCCTGTAGCAGAGTTCAGGTAAATTCAATTTTGGAATAAAAAATCTCTGAAAGCTTTTGATTTATAAAGTTGCCGCTAAGCTAATGTTATATAATTCTGCACTATGTGCAGAATTATATAACATTACTTTGTAGGTTTACTGGACCTTTAATACAATAATATAACATTTGTTAATAAAGTTCTTTCTTTACATACCACATCATTTTACTTTGAGATTCCACAGCAGTAAATTACATTTGCTAGAGCTGACAATAAACTCTACAGTAAGTAGGCAGATGTATGTTTTATTGGTTCATAATGCACCAAACAGGCAATCTTCTATGAGACAATGACATATAAAACCATTAAGAAACCTAAAGCTAGTACTGTATGGTCACTAAGCTCAGCTCTAAAGTCACACTAAGGGGTATAGATTGTGCAGCCCTAAATCCCCACATAGCATTTGTGCAAACTGACTTAAAGGGACACTGAATCCAATTTTTTTTCTTTCATGATTCAGATAGAGCATGAGATTTTAAGCAACTTTCTAATTTACTCCTACTATCAATTTTTCTTTGTTCTCTTGCTATCTTTATTTTAAAAGCAGGAATGTAAATATTAGCAGCCAGCCCATTTTAGGTTCAGCACCATGTATAGCCCTTGCTTATTGGAGGCTTACATCTACCCACCAATAAGCAAGCATAACCCAGGTTGTCAACCAAAAATGGACCGGCTCCTATGCATCACATTCCTGCTTTTTAAATAAAGATAGCAAGAGAATGAAAAATTTTTGATAATCGGAGTAAATTAGAAAGATGCTTAAAATCTCATGCCCTATATGAATTATGAAAGAGAAAAAATTGGGTTCAGTGTCCCTTTAACAAAGGTTGGGCTGTTATGGTGACACAATCTCTCAGGTATCCCCCAATGCACATTTTACTGTACTCAAAATAATATATGTGTATATATGTATAGCTTGTTTTCTTATTCTATCCCTGCTAACTCTAATAAAAGTCTATTGCTACCTGCTCTGATAAATAGAAAACTATACCTAATTTGTAAAACAAAAACAAAACAATACATACATTTCATACAAGTTTATTTTAATACTTTTAAATCTTTTAATTTGCTTTATATTTTGGAGAGATTCAGAATACAAATGCCAGACAATCCCTCAGTAAAAATAGTAAAATCATGAGTTGTGCTACATTTTTTTTTTTTATTTAAAATGTCTTTTATTTAGAATAGATTGTTTCAAAAGTTCCAGCAGAGCATTTGGTTAGTATTGATTGCCTTTGTCTAGCAGTTGCTGTCAGTTGCTCTTTAATTCAATATCAAAAGTTTAGTTGCACTGGTGAATACATAAAATATATTTTAATGATTGCAAAGATGTGCCTGGTGTGCAATGAGGTGTAGGGAAGCTCTTACATTACTCCAATACATGGGTGATCTTCAGATATTACACTGTGATACTAAGGTTGCTAACTGAATACAAATGGAAATAATGAAACAACTGTGCATCAAAAATCATTATGCTCACTGGGAGAACGTTCATAGGAAGATTGTAACGCACTCCTTGTATGAAAAAGGTTCACAATACCAACATTCTCACAGGGAAGGAACCTTAAGATAGAAACTGTGTACATACATCTTACAATGAATTCCCAGCAAAATGCTGGCTTACAACTAAATGTTAAATATTTCAACCAAAGCATTTCAACACAACTAAAAACGTTTTAGCGCTCCCTATATTTTTAATGGATAGTGCACGGAGTGCTATTAGTGCCAATAGAATGCGAGCTCAATCTGATTGGCTGATTGGATCAGCCAATCGGATTGAACTTGATTCTGATTGGCTGATTCCATCAGCCAATCAGAATATTCCTACCTTAATTCCGATTGGCTGATAGAATCCTATCAGCCAATCGGAATTCGAGGGACGCCATCTTGGATGACGTCCCTTAAAGGAACCGTCATTCTTCAGTTGGACGTCGCCGGATGAAGATGGGTCCACGGTGGAGGTCTTCAGGATGGAGCCGGTCCTCATCGGATGAAGATAGAAGATGCCGCTTGGAAGATGATGGTTGCCGGTCCGGATCTACTCTTCTTCCCGGATAGGATGAAGACTTTGGAGCCATTTCTGGACCTCTTCAGCCAGCGGATGATGGATCGCCAGCCCCCACTTGGGTTGGATGAAGATTTTGGAGCCAGGACCGATCGGTGATACCCGGTGAGGTGAAGACAAGGTAGGATGATCTTCAGGGGCTTAGTGTTAGGTTTATTTAAGGGGGGTTTGGGTTAGATTAGGGGTATGTGGGTGGTGGGTTGTAATGTATGGGGGGTATTGTATGTTTTTTTTTACAGGCAAAAGAGCTGAACTTCTTGGGGCATGCCCCGCAAAGGGCCCTGTTCAGTGCTGGTAAGGTAAAAGAGCTTTGAACTTTAGTAATTTAGAATAGGGTAGGGCATTTTTTATTTGGGGGGTCTTTGTTATTTTATTAGGGGGCTTAGAGTAGGTGTAATTAGTTTAAAATTGTTGTAATATTTTTCTTATGTTTGTAAATATTTTTTTATTTTTTGTAACTTAGTTCTTTTTTATTTTTTGTACTTTAGTTAGTTTATTTCATTGTAGTTATTTGTAGGTATTGTATTTAATTAATGTATTGATAGCGTAGTGTTAGGTTTAATTGTAGGTAATTGTAGGTATTTTATTTAATTAATTTAATGATAGTATAGTGTTAGGTTTAATTGTAACTTAGGTTAGGATTTATTTTACAGGTAATTTTGTAATTATTTTAACTATTTTAGCTATTAAATAGTTCTTAACTATTAAATAGCTATTGTACCTGGTTAAAATAAATACAAAGTTACCTGTAAAATAAATATAAATCCTAAAATAGCTATAATATCATTATAATTTATATTGTAGCTATATTAGGATTTATTTTACAGGTAAGTATTTAGCTTTAAATAGGAATAATTTATTTAATAAGAGTTAATTAATTTCGTTAGATTTAAATTATATTTAAGTTAGGGGGTGTTAGTGTTAGACTTAGCTTTAGGGGTTAATACATTTATTAGAATAGCGGTGAGCTCCGGTCGGCAGATTAGGGGTTAATAATTGAAGTTAGGTGTCGGCGATGTTAGGGAGGGCAGATTAGGGGTTAATACTATTTATTATAGGGTTAGTGAGGCGGATTAGGGGTTAATAACTTTATAATAATAGCGGTGCGGTCCGGTCGGCAGATTAGGGGTTAATAAGTGTAGGCAGGTGGAGGCAACATTGTGGGGGGCAGATTAGGGGTTAATAAATATAATATAGGGGTCGGCGATGTTAGGGCAGCAGATTAGGGGTACATAGGGATAATGTAAGTAGCGGCGGTTTACGGAGCGGCAGATTAGGGGTTAATAATAATATGCAGGGGTCAGCGATAGCGGAGGTGGCAGATTAGGGGTTAATAAGTGTAAGGTTAGGGGTGTTTAGACTCGGGGTACATGTTAGAGTGTTAGGTGCAGACTTAGGAAGTGTTTCCCCATAGGAAACAATGGGGCTGCATTAGGAGCTGAACGCGTCTTTTTTGCAGGTGTTAGGTTTTTTTTCAGCTCAAACAGCCCCATTGTTTCCTATGGGGGAATCATGCACGAGCACGTTTTTGAGGCTGGCCGTGTCCGTAAGCAACTCTGGTATTGATAGTTGCAGTTGCGTTAAATATGCTCTACGCTCATTTTTTGGAGCCTAACGCTGACATTCTGTGGACTCTCAATACCAGAGTTATTTTTATGGTGCAGCCAGAAAAAAGCCAGTGTTAGCTACGCGGGTCGTTACCGACAAAACTCTAAATCTAGCCGATAGTAATTTATATACAATAGTTAAAAGAATATGCATCATACAGAAGAGTGCATTATATTTTAAAAATTGTAGATAAATGCACTATTAAGCCCTAAGCTGCCCTAACCTAATCACCTAACCAACCCCCATATGGGTATGGGGGTGGGTGTGAGGTTAAGCTTTAATAAGTGGTAACCATCAATAATCACCTGTAGGGGGTAGAGAAAAAGACAGCGCAACCCACAATTCAAATGTAATTTATTTTAAAAAATCACATGCACAATAAAAACATACTTACAAAAAGTATGTATCAAATAAGCAGAAAGAAAATCCTACTCATCGAGGTATGTAGCCATAGTAGTCTTTGTATCAGGGTTTGCCAGCTGTAATATCCGAACCGACTGCCTCTGTTGCTACAAACAGTCTCTGTACTATTTCAAACAGCCCGCTTTCCTTTAACGAACCAACTACAGTTCCCGGAATTGGCCAAAAATACAACCTACGCGTTTCTTACGGTATCATCTGGACTTTCTTTTTATCCCTTGAGAAAGTCCGGACGATACTGGAAGAAACGCGTAGGGTGCATTTTTGGCCAATTCCGGGAACCGTAGATGGATCATTGAAGGAAAGCAAACATTTAAAACACTGTATAATTTTTTCATCGGAACACTGGTTCTGTCACTTTTTATGAAGACATATTAATTAAGGTTCCTTGAGCCTTTCTTTTGTTGCTGTATAGCAGTTACTATATAGGTCCGGGGCTCCTACTACTGTATATATTGTTATTGTGCACTTTATTATAAGATATTACTCTTGTTATTTTTTATTATTAGCCACAAATTGATACTTGTTTACCACTGGTTTAAGACTAGCTCCGCTTTTTTCTGTGTTTTGTTTTCAATAATCACCTAATAAACTCCCATACAGGTATGGGGGTGCTTAGGAGATTAATGCCTAATAAAGGCTAACTAATAATAATCACCTAATCAAGGAGTAAGTTAGGAGACTAGGGCCTAAACACCACCTTCCAACGCAAACTATAACTACACTAACACCTAACTTTCCCCCTAAACTAACCCCCCTCTAAACTAACCCCCACTCTAAATGAAACCACCTAAGGTACAAGAAAAAAAAAGTTACATTTACCATAAAATAAAAAAACACCCAAAACAAACAAAAAAAACCCCCTAAACCCTAAGACCAAAATAAATTACAATAGCCCTTAAAAGGACATTTTGTAGGGCATTGCTCTAAAGTAATACAAGTAACCCCCTAAAATAACAAAATGTACATTAAAAAAACTAGCATTGAAAAGAAAAGTAAAACAAATAAATAAAAAAAACATAAAAAAAAAATCAACCCCAAAAAAGCCCTTACTAACCCCAAAAGTTGTACTCACCATTGGGAAATCCGTCTCCTTTTGGTCCAACATTGTGCCTTCTTCGTCCCAGTTACTGGTGGCCCATCTTCGTGGTGGAGACGTTCTTCGGTGGCCTCTTCCACTGTCTATGTAATAACTCGAGTTAACTATCAACTAAAGTAAGTAAAGTCTGCCTTCTAAGAATAAGTTAATACCAAATAGCTCCAGTATTTAGATTAAAGTCTCATGGCAATATTCACTTGAAATAAGGTTTTTTGTGTCACTGAGTTAACCACAATAGGAAGCTTTAAGGGTTAACTCTGTGACTTGCTATTTGCCTAAGCTACAGACTGTGTGTGGAATCATAAGTGGATAGCACACAATAGTCTGGCAGGCAGAGAGTGAATATAACAGATATAGTGCAGTAAGGTAAATTGTACTCACAGCTCCCTTGCAGCACGGAAGGTACTTAACTCACAGACTGGAGTAAGAAAGGAGGTAGCTGGTAGTCCTAGTCCGGTCAGGGAGGATAGATGCTGTTTGTACCTGGGAAACTTCAGTCCGGTGCAAAGAAGGAGAAGCTGTGACAAGGTTTTTTGGATGTGTGAGAGACGCGCTCTCATCTGTAGCTGATGACGTCAGCAGGAAGGACAGCAGCTGAGGAACTGACAGGAGCAGGCAGCGTTAGTGAAAGCTGAGAATAGATCAGACAAACGGCAAGGAAATTCCTTAGGAGGTTGGTCTGCAATAATCCAGCAATGAGATGTCTGGGAGGCGGCCTTAAATAGGGGAGAATACCCAGGCTTAAAGGAACAGCACAAGTAAGTAAGCATAAGCCACAACACCTTACACAGCCCCCCCCCCCCAGGAAACCACAGCGAGGTTTCAGGGCCGAGGGCGATCAGGGCACCTGCGGTGGAAAAGAGACAACAGGCGAGGGGCAGTGATGCTAGCAGCAGGCTCCCAAGAATCTTCCTCATGTATCCCTTCCAGTGGACAAGATAGAACAACTTGCCAGAACGAATACGTGAATCAATAATGCTGTGAACTTCGTATTGAACTTCAGGTACAGTTCCATAAGCGGCATCACGGGAGGCAGCAGAGGGTGTGTTGGAGGTACAGGGTTTGACCAAGGACACATGGAAGGTGGGATGGACTTTAATATTAGGAGGGAGTTGCAAGGTAACGGTGAGTGGATTTTTAATGGAAACGACAGGGTAAGGTCCGATGAAGAGTTTCCCCAATTTTCTGCTGGGGTAATGTAATTTAAGGTTCTTTGTAGATAACCATACCAATTGTCCGACCTTATATTCCAGAGGTTTCCTATGCAGGAGGTTGTAGTACTTTTGTTGAGAGGCTTGAGCGTCGAGAATATGAAGTTTCACCGAGGTGAAAATGCTGGAGATGTCATTTACGAGGTCATTAACTTGCGGACTTTGGGTGTCAACTCTAGGGAGTAGGTTGAAACGTGGATGCAGTCCATAGTTGATAAAAAAAGGAGTGTAACCAGTGGAAGTGTTGACATGATTATTGTAAGCGAATTCAGCTAGGGGTAAGTAGGGAACCCAGGAATCCTGATGTTGAGAACAGAAGCAACATAAGTATTGTTCAATCCACTGGTTAACACGCTAACTCTGTCCGTTTGTTTGCGGGTGAAACGAGGTGCTCAATTTCTGATCCATATGTAAGGCTTGACAGAGGTGTTTCCAAAATTTGGATGTAAATTGTGTTCCCCTGTCACTCAACACAGAGGTAGGTAGACCATGAAGGCGTACGATTTCCTTAATGAATAATTCAGAGGTGACCTTAGAGGTGGGTACACCTGAAACCGGATGAAATGTGCCATTTTTGAAAATAAGTCTGTAACTACATATATTGTAGTGTGAGAATGAGATGGTGGAAGTCTTCACTGAGTTGGATAATGAGGGCCACCAATAGTATCTACTGATTAAATGCAGTGTTTTATCATTTCCCATAAGACCGGCGAGTGGAGAGTCATGTGATAATTTGAATACATAGTATCTTAGGGATGGAGGTATATAGAGTTTGTCGTTCATGTAAAGAAGACCATCATCATGTTGAACTAATAAGTTGAGGGGTTTTGAATCATCTTAAGATTGTGCATTCCTAATTTGTGTTTTGAGATCATCAGTAGAGTCAGTCAGTAAACCCATGAAGCTATGTTTAGGGATTACAGTGGAGGGGGTTCTGTTTAAAGAAACCTTGGTATCCTTACGAGTGAGGGCATCAGCCTTTCCATTCCTTGTACCAGGTCTATAACAGATAGTAAACTGGAACCTGGAGAAGTATAAACTCCAACGGAGTTGTCTGGATGAAAGAGTTCTGTTGGATTGAAGGTACTGGAGGTTTTTATGATCGGTATAGATGATCGTAGGGTATGAAGCTCCCTCTAGCAGATGACACCACTGATCAAAGGAGGATTTAATCGCCAAAAGTTCCTTCTCTCCGACTGGGTAGTTCAACTCAGCCGGTTGCATAACTCTTGAGAAATATGCCACAGGATGTATGGGATCCTTAAAGGATTTTCTCTGTGAAAGTATAGCGCCTATGGTGTAGTCGTACGCATCTACCTCCAAGATGAACTGTTTATTGAGATCAGGAAATTGAAGAATAGGAGCGGAGGAGAACTTAGATTTCAATAAATCAAAAACGGTTTGGGTAGTTTCTGTCCAATGGAAAGTGGAAGTGAGTTTAGTTAAGTCTGATAGTGGTTTTGTAATAGCAGCAAAACCTGGGATGAACTTCCGATAAAAATTGGAAAATCCTAAAAATCGTTGAACATCCTTTTTTGAACAGGGAATAGGCCAGTCTTTTATTGCTTGAACTTTATTGTTTTCCATGCTAATACCATGAGGAGTGATATGGTAACCTAAAAATGTGATGTCTTGGGAATCGAAAATACATTTTTCTAATTTAGCGAACAACTGATGTTGTCGCAACCGTTCTAGAACAGTAGCCACATGAATTTTATGATCATCAAGGTTTTGGGAAAAAAATAAAATGTCATCCAAATAGACAACAACATATATATCCAAAATGTCTCTAAAGATGTAATTGATGAGGCACTGAAATGTAGCAGGTGCATTGCACAACCCGAATGGCATTACTGTATACTCAAACAGGCCATATCTGGTCCTGAATGCAGTAAGCCATTTGTCACCTGCTCTTACTCTGACAATATTGTATGCTCCCCTAAGATCCAACTTGGTGAAAATAGAGGAGCCACACAGTCGTTCTATTAACTCGGGTATAAGGGGGAGTGGATACCTATTCTTGCGGGTACGTTTGTTTAACTCCCTGTAATCCACAATCGGGCGGAGAGAGCTATCTTTGTTTGTAACAAAAAAGATACCCGCACCAGCGGGAGAGGTACTAGGTCTTATGAAACCCTTCCTCAAGTTCTCATCAATGTAAGTTTTTAGGTGTTCAAGCTCAGGTTTGGAGAGGGGGTATATATGCCCAAAGGGTATAGAGACCCCTGGTAAGAGGTCAATGGGGCAATCGTAGGCCCTGTGGGGTGGTAGAGACTCTGCTTCTTTTTTGTTAAAAACATCAGAGTACTGATTATAGTGAAGAGGTAGGGAATTGTCAGATACCTGAGAAATTGAAGCGTTGAACATACAACTGACCTGACTAGGTGGGGTAGTAAAATGTAAACTAAGGTTTTCCCAATTAATTACAGGTTTATGGGCGTGTAACCAGTTTATGCCTAAGATGACATCAAACATGGGTGAATTTATAACGTCAAAAGACAACTGGTCAACATAACCGGTAGGAGTTGTGATTTGAATATCAGAAGTGTGATGTGTGACAGCAAGTATAGTACCATCAATGACTTTAACTGAGACTGGTTTCTGCTTAGTAACAAGTGGTATTTTTTTTTTTTCACAAAACCCCAGTGCATGAAATTCCCATAAGACCCAGTGTCGATGATAGCTGTGGCTTTAATCTTGTGTTGTTCCCACTGTAAAAGAAGAGAAACAGTTATGTAAGGGTTTGTGGTACGTGGTACCATAGGATCAAGATGAAGGATAGAATCCTTACCCATTTTTTGTTTGTTAAGGACTGGGCATTCCTTTAGCACATGTGCAGGGGATGCACAATACATGCATAAGTTTTGGTTCTTCCTCCTAGTCTTTTCTTGGGGACTTAGGGGACCCTTGATGAACCCGATATCCATGGGTTGTGTGATAATACCAAGATAAAATAAATCACAATCCCTAAGTGTTGCAACACTATATCGATCAATTCATAAAATTTCTAAAATTCAGATATACATTTGTTTCATACACAAATAAAAGGATTTATCTGCTCTGTTGTATCCTTTGTTCAAAGATTTTAGATAGAATGTATTCTTTTATTTCAACACAATTAATAATATTTGTCTCTATTTGATATTTTATATCTATATTTCATCAACTTTAAAATCAACTTTGAACAAAGGATACAAAAGAGCAGAAAAATCCTTTTATTTGTGTATGAAACAAATGTATATCTGAATTTTAGAAATTTTATGAATTGATCGATATAGTGTTGCAACACTTAGGGATTGTGATTTATTTTATCTTGGTATTATCATGTTTTTATTTTGAAAATAAATTGTAGAAGAATTTTTCACTTATTCTGTCCAAGGTCCAGTTTTTTCTACATATTTAGCTAACGACTTCCATACACACCTTTATCCCTTTTGCAGATTAAGCGCCTAATCTCCATAACTTTTTCACTTTATACACCTTTCTATCTGGGAAGTAGATAGTAGGAGAATAAGGCAAGGGATATTAACTCTTAAGCGCTAGTTTATTTAACCCCCTTTTTTTGCTACAATACTGATTGATAGACTGTACAATTTTTCGAGGGTATCAGGTATGCCTGTGCGAGATAGCTCGTCCTTTACCTCCTCGGATAGTCCCAATCTGAATTGTTTTTTTAGTGAGACATGGTTCCATTGAGAATCTGTGGCTGCAATCTTAAATTGTGTGATATATGTCTACACTGGGTTCTTTAGTTGCCTTAGAGACCTGAGAGTATTCTCAGCAGAAACCTGCTTGAAGGGATCGTCATAAAGTACAGACATTTCAGAGAAAAACCCATCTAAAGAACCCAGGATATAAGATTGCTGTTCATAGAAGGAATCAGCCCAAGCCCTGGGCTCCCCTCTAAGATAGGAGATTACTGTGAGCACTTTGACTCTATCCGTGGGATAGGTTTTTGGCTTTAGTTCAAACATTAAATTCCTAAACTCCCTGAAAAGGGAGCGGTCTCCAGAGAATCTTTCAGGTGCAGAGACAAGTGGTTCAGGATGTGAATCAGGGGAAGGAGTCTTTGAGGAGAGCACCTCCCTGAGACAAGCTTTCAGAGCTTGGTTTTCCACCTGGAGCTCATGAAAGGAATTAGTTAAAATGTCAATCCTATCAGAGAGGCTTTGTATTTGGCCAGCAACCTGAGTAGGATCCATCATGTAAATGTACAAACTGATGTGTACAACAGTAGAAATAAGGCAAACAGGTAAATCAACACACACCTGTGTGAATACTATTTTGGCTGGATTATTATGTAATAACTCGAGTTAACTATCAACTAAAGTAAGTAAAGTCTGCCTTCTAAGAATAAGTTGATACCAAATAGTTCCAGTATTTAGATTAAAGTCTCATGGCAATATTCACTTGAAATAAGGTTATTTGTGTCACTGAGTTAACCACAATAGGAAGCTTTAAGGGTTAACTCTGTGACTTGCTATTTGCCTAAGCTACAGACTGTGTGTGGAATCATAAGCGGATAGCACACAATAGTCTGGCAGGCAGAGAGTGAATATAACAGATATAGTGCAGTAAGGTAAATTGTACTCACAGCTCCCTTGCAGCACCGAAGGTACTTAACTCACAGACCGGAGTAAGAAAGGAGGTAGCTGGTAGTCCTAGTCCGGTCAGGGAGGATAGATGCTGTTTGTACCTGGGAAACTTCAGTCCGGTGCAAAGAAGGAGAAGCTGTGACAAGGTGGTTTGTCTGTGTGAGAGACGCGCTCTCGTCTGTAGCTGATGACGTCAGCAGGAAGGACAGCAGCTGAGGAACTGACAGGAGCAGGCAGCGTTAGTGAAAGCTGAGAATAGATCAGACAAACGGAAAGGAGATTCCTTAGGAGGTTGGTCTGCAATAATCCAGCAATGAGATTTCTGGGAGGCGGCCTTAAATAGGGGAGAATACCCAGGCTTAAAGGAACAGCACAAGTAAGTAAGCATAAGCCACAACACCTTACAGTCTCAATTTCTGCATCATCTTTTCTTCAACTCTCTATGAGCCCTCCTCTTCATGCGGTCAAGACTGCAGAGTGAAATTCCGGAAGCACAGAACCCCAATATATAGGCGTACCACTTAATTCCGATTGGCTGATTTTAAATCAGTCAAACTCTATTTTATTTCCTTAATTTAATTTCTAATTATCCAATAGAAAAGTATAATTAGAATTTAAAAACGTTCTTGCTATTGACTGATTTAAAGGGACAGTTTGCAATAGAATTTTTATTGTTTTATTGTTTACCAATTGCCCATTTGTGCATAAGCAACACAGTTATATTAATATACTTTTTACCTCTGTGATTACCTTGTATCTCAGAACCTTCTGACAGCCCCCTGATCACATGACTGTGACTATTTATTACTGGCATTTAGCATTGTGTTGTGCTAATCTTAAATAACTTTCTGTGCCTGAACACAGTGTTATCTATATAGCCCACATGAACTATCAAGTCTTTTGTTGTGAAAAGCAATTTAAAAAGCATGTGATTAGAGGCAGCCTTCAAGGGCTTATAAATTAGCATATGAGCCTACCTAGGTTTAGTTTCAACTAAGAATAACAAGAGAAAAAAGCAAATTTGATGATTAAAGTAAATTGCAAAGCTGATTAAAATTACATGTCCTATCTGAATAATGAAAATTTAATTTTTACTAGACTGGCTCTTTAAATCAGCCAACAGAGATTGACTAATTTAAAATCAGCCAATCAGAATTAAGTGGTTTCCCTATACTATATTGGAGTTCCGTGCTTTTGTAATTTAAGTATGCGCCGGTGACCGCATGAAAAAGAGGGGTCATAGAAGAGAGCCAAAGAAAAGAAGATGTGGAGCTGAGGCGGCGGAAGAAGTCCACCTCCGCAAAGATGGGCCGCGGCACCAGGAACTTGGCCGAAGAGGGCCCAACGTCGGATTTCCCAGTGGTGAGTACAACTTTTGGAAATAGTTAGGGAATTTTTAGGTTGGGTTTTTTATTCTTAAGAATAGGCTTTTTTATTTTTACTTCCTTTCTATTCTAGGTTAGGTTTTTTTTTAGGAAGATTTTGTTATTTTTGTATTGTGAAGGGGGGTTTTGTAATTGATTTTGTTTTTTTAAAAAAAAGAGCTGATCACTTTAGGGCAATGCCCTACAAAAGGTCCTTTTAAGGACTATTGTAATTTATTTTAGTGTTAGGGTATTTTTTTGTTTTGGTGTGATTTTTATTTTATGGGGCATGTAGATTAGTCTTAGGTATAATTGTGTTTTTTTATTTTGGATACTCTAGTTTTTTTTTGTAACTTAGATTTTTTTCTTGTAACTTAGGAGGTTTAGTTTAGAAGGGGAGTTAGTTTAGCGCGGGGGGGGGGGGTAGGTATAGGTACATTAGGGCTAGATTGCACTTGGAGTTGTGAAGGTTTAGGTTTAATTTTTTTTGTAACTTTTTTGTAACTTTAGGGGTTTTAGTTTAAAGGGAGGTTAGGTGTTAGGTTAGTTTATGTTTGAGGTATGTGGTGGTATAGGGGTTAATAGTTTAAGGCTTGCGTTGGGTATGTGGCAGTATAGGGGTTAATAGGATAGGTACTTGTGGTGGTATAGGTGTTAATAGTTTATTACTTGCGGTGGGTATGTGGCAGAATAGGGGTTAATAGTGTAGTACTTGCAGTGGGTATGTGGCAGTATACGGGTTAATAGTTAGGTACTTGCGGTGGGCTAGTGGTGGTTTAGATCTTTATTAGTGTAGTGTTAGTTTGCGATCATGGGGTAATTTGGTAATTTGGGCATTAGGATTAGTCATTTGGTAGGCAGTTATATTTCCAGGGATCCTTTACTATACATTGCCAATATGTGTGTTGACGATAGGTGTTGTCTATAGCCAGCATTGTTGACCAATGGCATGTAAAGTAAATGCCTCTCGTTGATGCCGCTCTATCAGGAGCTTGGAATATTTAGACAGGCTCACTTGATATAGCCTTGGATCCCTTGGAATATTTCACCATCTCATAGCACTTTTGATCATTGGGGCCTAAAGCAGAAGGTCAAGGGGCCACTTATGGGCCCTAGAAATTTTATTTAACACACATTGAAGAAAACCTGTATAGGAAAACACATTTCTTGTAAACAAAACAGACACTTAGAAACAGCCCCCAAAAATATATATATAAATTTGGCATAAAACTAATAATAAATCTAACGTTTTAGATCAATTAAGGAGAGGCTCAGAATATTAATGATAAGAGGTATTTTCTACATGACAGTTTACTTTAGTAGAAAAATATAGAACTGATTGCAGTCCTATTAGACTCTTGGACTCCTAACTTGTTTTTGATCTAGGTCTTCTATTCATTTTGAGCCCTGGAAACTTTAAGAAGGGAGTTATTTGACTATAAGACATCAGTGCTGTCTCTGTTAATTTAAGTCTGGTAATGAAGACAGTCAAAAAAGAAGAGTTTCTCCTAACTGAAATATATGTTTGGACTTTTTTTCACCACTGCTTCATATAAGCTACGTTAAGCAAGTATCTCCATGAAGGTAGGAAGCTGATTTTTTTTTTTTTAGATATTATGCTTTCTTGTACCTATGCCCTAGAGTTTATAGCAAGGATAGGCACGGACCAAGACATTTTCCAAAGTACAGACCTTAGTCAAAAAACACCCTCTTTACCGAGAAGGTAGAGGATTCATGGTGGAATAGCCATCCAACAGAAATGGTAGAGACAGTGAAGGAGTTTAAACATGCATAGGATAGGCATAAGGTATTCAGAAAATTGGGCAGACTAGATGGGCCGAATGGTTCCTATCTGTCAACACATTTTATGTTTCTATAAGTCAGGACCACTTTGCTGTCAAATTAGCCATACATTGGATGCCCCTGGTCTAGTTCCACAAGTGCAAATTAGTCATCTAATTAAACAAGTTTAAAATAAAATTTATAGAAACACTGTTTGTGGTATACTGGTATGAAATTTTTCAAAATTCTTACCTTTTATTTATTTTGTGTTGTATTGAGAGTCTGCAACTCTTGACAAAACCCACCCATCTTGGTGTTAATCATATGATCATCATGGTTAGTTACTTACTTGGTAAGGTTTGTCAGAAATCGGGACGGGTCATGGGTGGTTAACACAGGCTGCACTGCAGGCAGCTTCTTCCCTCTCACTCACTTTCCTGCTACTGAGTGGAGTGCAGTCATATGGGTGCGGCCCCAACCCTGTGAAATGTGGCGCTGCATGCGTCAAGGTGGTGTCAGGACCAGCATTAATTTGTCCTACTCCTGCCTCCCCACCGCAAAACGAGTGGCGGACACTGCAAGGGCCAGTCACGGACAGCATTGTCCGTGTACGGACATCTTGCCTATCCCTGGTTTATAGTAGTACTGTTGATAATTATTTTTCCATTGGCTTGACTATACCCTCATAGGTTGGCAGATATATTTAAACAGAGAACTAAATATCCTGTTGTACTGTTTAGTTTTTGTTTAGCTTTTAAGGTACTACAGTTACGATAGCTGTTGAAAATGTTTGCTACAAATACTTCCTGTTATTTTTAGTGAGACAAACTCAATCAGTACTATATTTTTCTACTAATGTAAACTGGGTCATTTATTTCTTTTGAGTACTAAAGATTTTTAGAAGGGATTTGGTTAACTACTGCATGGCAGCATTAACTCTGCTATTTTGAGTCTGGTAAAGAAGGCAGTCAGAAAGGTAGAAATCTTCTAACTGAAGCATGTTCATATGTGCCGAGTTTAGTTTGTGTTTAGAAGGTATATATGTTATTGCTTCCTATAATGTACTCGTTTCAAGCTAAATTGATTTGAAATTTTTGTTTAAAACTAAAATATTTTTTTTGATCTATAATGCAGATTCTTGCCATTTTTCTTTATCTGAAGATGTAGTCAGCAATATTAGCTTTAATTTTGTAATTCTATATAAATCTTAATGGGAAAGGAAAAAACAAAAATGTCATTCATGATTCGGATAGAACCTACAATTTGAAACAACCTTCAAATTTACTTTTAATATCACATATGCTTAATTCTCAGTAGGATTGCACTAATTGCAGCTAGCTGAACTAGCCAATCACGAGACAAATCTAGTTAGCCAATCACTAGAGACAAATGTATACAGGCACCAATCACTAGTTAGTCTCACTAGTGTAGGAAAATGGATACCAAGAACACATTTAAAAATAGAAATTATTTTTTAAAAGTGTCTTAACTCCTTAAGGCCCGGGAATTTTATAGAAAAACTTGCCCAAAGTACCAGATCATTTTTAGCATTTTTGCTATAACTCCATTTAAACAGAAATATAGCCTTGCTTTTTTAAATTGACCTATTAACACTCTCTCTCTCTCTCTCTCTCTCTCTCTCTCTATATATATATATATATATATATATATATATATATATATATATATATATACATACAGAGAGAAGGGCACTCACAGGAACGAACAACTGTCTCAATACCATTGTTAGCCTGTTCTATGGCAATTTACCACCTGGGTGCAGCTTTTTAGCCCAGTAATGCTTTTCACAGAGAAGAACTTTCCTGTAGTATATCAGTCTGATCCCGCCTATTACGGTCAGTTCAGCGCCGAAATACCAGACAATTCCTTTCTGAATAAGGAACACAGCAACCCCAGACAATCGTTTTGGCCTTCATTGGGCCTCGTCAGTGAGGTGTAGCCATATTCCTCTAAGCACACTGAGCAAGGAGTCCACGTCTGATTGCCCCTTTTTCCCATAGGGAGACTAAATACATACAGAAAGAAGTGCACTCACAGGAACGAATAACTGGCTCAATACCATTGTTAGCCTGTTCTATGGCGATTTACCACCTGGGTGCAGCTTTTTAGCCCAGTAATGCTTTTCACAGAGAAGAACTTTCCTGTAGTATATCAGTCTGATCCCGCCTATTATGGTCAGTCCAGTGCCGAAATACCAGGCAATTCCTCTCTGAACAAGAAACACAGCAACCCCAGACGATAGTTTTGGCCTTCATTGGGCCTCGTCAGTGAGGTGTAGCCATATTCCTCTAAGCACACTGAGCAAGGAGTCCACGTCTGGTTGCCCCTTTTTCCCATAGGGAGACTAAATACATACAGAGAGAAGTGCACTCACAGGAATGAACAACTGGCTCAATACCATTGTTAGCCTGTTCTATGGTGATTTACCACCTGGGTGCAGCTTTTTAGCCCAGTAATGCTTTTCACAGAGAAGAACTTTCCTGTAGTATATCAGTCTGATCTCGCCTATTACGGTCTGCTGGACTGTCATTGGGCAGGGTCAGACTGATATGCTACAGGATATTTTTTCTCTGTGAAGGGGCATAGTGTGCTAAAAGAGTATGCACCCTGAGTGGCACTGAAAATGAACAGGCATGGAAGTTTTTCTAGCTTTTGTTCTGTCTCAGCTGAGTGCATCTCTCTCTAGTTTATATATATATATATATATATATATATATATATATATATATATATATATTTATATATAAATATATATATATATATATCTTATTTTATATTTTTAAATTTTCCGTAGACAAACCAAGGTATTGATCCAGGCCCATTGTGGGATATCTTAGGCCATTGTTTTGCTGCCAAATTCAATCATATTAATAAAATTGTTAACTTTTTAAAAAAAACTTTGGGGTTCTCACTGAAATTATTTAAACACAACTACTGCTGTTATAAATGAGATGGTTGTAAAAGCTTCTCTGAGGTTCCCTTTGTTCGGAAACAGCAAACATGCATGGCTTTGCCTTTGTTTTTGGCAATTAGAAGGGCGCTAATTGCAGCTGTGCTCCAAACTTTTGAAATATTTGGAAGTGAAGGGGTTAATCAGGTAGCTTGTAAGGTTAATTTTAGCTGTAGTATAAAGATTACCCTTCCACCCCCTGATCCCAACCTAACCCCTCACAAACAGCTTCTTCTCTCCCTCACCCTTTACTGGTCACCACCATCTGACAGTCTGCCAGTATGTGGTTTAAGGAGAGTTTTTTGTATGTTTTTTTTTTATATTTTGTATTTATTTATTTAGTGTACAGAACCCTCCTCACCTACCTGATCCCACCCCCAACATCTCTCTAACCTTCTCCTCTCACAAGGTTTGACAATCTTACCCATTTTGTATTTTTTATTTTTACTTTTCTGTAGTGCAGCAATCCTCACCCCCTTCCCCCCAACTGATTGCTCAAGTGACCCCCCTTTCCCACCCTTTACTGTATTTATGATTTAATTACAGCGTTCTAAGTTGGCCAAATAGTATTTAAAGGGACAGTCAACATAAAAAGTATTATGACTTATTCACATAATGTATTTAATGTTTTTAACAGCAAACTGTAGCCCAAATTTGATCAAAATATATTTAACAAGTAAAACAACTTACAAGTTCTTCTCTGGCCATTTTGAAATGGCTGCCGCACCCCTCCTTCCCTGACATCACCGACCCCTTCCACTGACTTCAGCTAGTCGATCCTGCGCATTCACAAACACATAGAAGCTGGTGAAAGCTATCAAAAGAAAAAGTGCTGGGACCAAGTGATTTGACTTCCTGAAAGCAGCCAGCCGGTGCCAATACCCAGCCTTGTGATGCCCAAATACGTTGTATTTTGTTACAGAGCTGAGCCACTTCCTGCATAAAACTGCTGGCGCACACAGCTAGGATGTGTCCCAAGAGCGGAGCCGGCCGTGTTTCCTGAAGGCTCGCTCAGAAACAGGGGCATTAAGCTCCATTCAGAGCTTGATAATTCAGTCCCACTGTATGTATTGTGCTTTATATATATATCACCCAAAAAATGTAAACTTGGGGGGCTCTTTCTAAGTGTCTGTTTGGGTTACAACAAATGTGTTTTCATGTACAGGATTTCTCTTCAATGTGTTTTACATTTTTTTTTAGGACCCATGAGTGGCCCCTTGACCTGTTATAAGCCCTCCATTATGTTAAAGTATCTGTTCAAATGTGGGTCCATGAGAGGCCCTTTGAGTCCTAGGAGGCCATACGTTTTGTTTGCTCATCTTTGATAGACATGTGTGCTTCATATTGATATAACAGTTAAAACTGTGCTCTATAATTGATATTGTCCTATTGTGTACTGGTAAATGATGTTTGTATGTATCTGCTTGAAACCTCAATTTAAAAAAAATAAAAATAAATAAATAAATCAACATATTCATTAACTGAAAATAATAGGATAAACATGTTGTCCTATTTAAAATGCACAGCAGTGCATTTCAGATATCATTTAAATAGTACTTGCAATATATTTGCATTTGGAAAAATATTTCTTATTGTTTAAATTATAACTTCTAATGTGCACAGAGCTCAGTATGGCTATAAGCTGTACATATTCACATTTGCCAAATAAGCATCATACAAGCAAAAAAACTTGCAGTGCTTGCTACAGATGCCAGTTCAAAAAGGCTTGCAGTGGTATTTGATATTAGATTTAGAAAGTTATTGTATACTTGAAAAGTAAAAGTTAATATGGGTTGCAACTGCCTAATTGACAGCCCATACCTGCAGATTAAAATATACATATTTATTTTTTATTTTATTCAAATATGGCCCACTTGCAGAGAATGAATATATTGATTAGCTGAAGTTCCGTATTGATTTGGGGAGAGACAGAGTAGATGTTCTACTTTAGACTAAAATATTGATTGCAATGTGTCCAGCCTATCAGCATGAAAGTCTGCAAGACTTTGACCCAGTACCAAAAATTTAAACACCACTGATGTAGATAAAACAATAATAATATAGGTGAAATATAGATGACATGTTTCTAGATAGTGTAAGATTTCATGTCTGTACATTGTGAGTAAAAAGTATGATTTATTTTAATCATGAAAGTGCAGAAAAAAAATGATCTGAATGCCTAGCTAAATGATACGAGAGTGGAACTGTATAGGACAAATTAGTGGTGAAATAAAATAGGATAAATGATAATAAAATAATTGAAGAAGAAAATTTAAAAAAGGTAGAAAAACATAATTTATGTAAGAACTTACCTGATAAATTCATTTCTTTCATATTAGCAAGAATCCATGAGCTAGTGACGTATGGGATATACAATCCTACCAGGAGGGGCAAAGTTTCCCAAACCTCAAAATACCTATAACTACACCCCTCACCACACCCACAATTCAGTTTAATGAATAGCCAAGTAGTGGGGTGATAAAGAAAGGAGTAAAAAGCATCAACAAAGGAATTTGAAAATAATTGTGCTTTATACAAAAAAATCATAATCACCATAAAAAGGGTGGGCCTCATGGCATCTTGCCAATATGAAAGAAATTATATTATTAGGTAAGTTCTTACATAAATTATGTTTTCTTTCATGTAATTGGCAAGAATCCATGAGTTAGTGACGTATGGGATAGCAATACCCAAGATGTGGAACTCCATGCAAGAGTCACTAGAGAGGGAGGGATAAAATAAAAACAGCCAATCTCAGAAATTAAAGGAAAAAACTTAAAACAGAAGCAGAAGAATCAAACTGAAACAGCTGCCTGAAAAACTATTCTACCAAAAACTGCTTCCGAAGAAGCAAATACATCAAAATGGTAGCATTTAGTAAATGTATGCAAAGAAGACCAAGTTGCAGCTTTGCAAATCTGATCAACTGAAGCTTCATTCTTGAAAGCCCAGGAAGTGGAGACTGATCTAGTAGAATGAGCTATAATTCTCTGAGGCGGGGCTTGACCCAACTCCAAATAAGCTTGATGAATCAAAAGCTTTAACCCAGAAGCCAAGGAAACGGCAGAAGCCTTCTGACCTTTCCTGGAACCAGAAAAGATAACAAATAGACTAGAAATCTTCCTGAAATCTTTAGTAGCTTCAACATAATATTTCAGAGCTCTCACCACATCCAAAGAATGTAAGGATCTCTCCAAAGAATTCTTAGGAATAGGACACAAGGAAGGGACAACAATTTCTCTATTAATGTTGTTAGAATTTACAACCTTAGGTAAGAATTTAAATGAAGTCCACAAAACTGCCTTATCCTGATGAAATAATCAGAAAAGGAGATTCACAACAGAGAGCTGATAATTCATAAACTCTTCTAGCAGAAGAGATGGCCAAAAGAAACAACACTTTCCAAAAAAGTATTTTAATATCCAAAGAATGCATAAGCTCAAATGGAGGAGCCTGTAAAGCCTTCAAAACCAAATTAAGACTCCAAGGAGGAGAGATTGATTTAATGACAGGCTTGATACAAACCAAAGCCTGCACAAAACAATGAATATCAGGAAGTTTAGCAATCTTTCTGTGAAATAAGACAGAAAGAGCAGAGATTTGTCCTTTCAAGGAACTTGCAGACAACCCTTTATCCAAACCATCCTAAAGAAACTGTAAAATTCTAGGAATTCTAAAAGAATGCAAAGAGAATTTAGGAACACCATGAAATGTAAGTCTTCCAAACTCGATAATAAATCTTTCTAGAAACAGATTTACGAGCCTGCAACATAGTATTAATCACGGTGTCAGAAAAACCTCTATGACTAAGCACTAAGCGTTCAATTTCCATACCATCAAATTTAATGATTTGAGATCCTGATGGAAAAACGGACCTTGAGATAGAAGGTCTGGCCTTGATGGAAGTGGCCAAGGTTGGCAACTGGACATCTGAACAAGATCCGCATACCAAAACCTGTGAGGCCATGCTGGAGCCACCAACAGCACAAACGATTGCTCCATGATGATTTTGGAGATCACTCTCGGAAGAAGAACTACAGGCGGAAAAATATAAGCGGGTTGATAACAACAACGAAGTGTCAACGCATCCACTGCTTCCTGCCTGAGGATCCCTGGACAGGTACCTGGGAAGTTTCTTGTTTAGATGAGATGCCATCAGATCTATTTCTGGAAGACCCCACATCTGAACAAATTGAGAAAATACATCAGGGTGGAGAGACCACTCTCCTGGATGTAAAGTCTGATGGCTGAGGTAATCCGCTTCCCAATTGTCTACACCTGGGATATGAACCGCAGAAATTAGACAGGAGCTGGATTCCACCCATACAAGTATCCAAGATACTTCTTTCATAGCTTGAGGACAGTGAGTCCCACCCTGATGATTGACATATGCCACAGTTGTGATATTGTCTGTCTGAAAACAAATGAACGGGTCTCTCTTCAAGAGAGGCCAAAACTGAAGAGCCCTGAGAATTGCACGGAGTTTCAAAATATTTATTGGTAATCTCGCCTCTTGAGATTTCCAAACCCCTTGTGCTGTCAGAGCTCCCTAACCTGAAAGACTTGCATCTGTTGTGATCACAGTCCAGGTTGGATGAACGGAAGAGGCCCCTAGAATAATACGATGGTGATGTAACCACCAAGTCAGAGATAGTCGAACATTGGGATTTAAGGATATTAATTGCGATATCCTTGTATAATCTCTGCACCATTGGTTCAGCATAAAAAGCTGGAGAGGTCTCATATGAAAATCAGCAAAGGGGATCGAGTCAGATGCTGCAGTCATGAGACCTAAAATTTCCATGCACATAGCTACTGAAGGGAATGACTGAGACTGAAGGTTCCGACAGACTGCAACCAATTTCAAACGTGTCTTGTCTGTTAGAGACAAAGCCATGGACACTGGACAATCTATCTGGAAACCTGAAAAGGTTAATCTTGTCTGAGGAATCAAAGAACTTTTTGGTAAATTGATCATCCAACCATGTCTTTAAAGAAACAACACTAGTTGATTTATGTGAGATTCTGCAGAATATAAAGACTGAGCAAGTACCAAGATATCGTCCAAATAAGGAAACACCGCAATACCCCGCTCTCTGATTATAGAGAGTAGGGCACCAAGAACTTTTGAAAAGATTCTTGGAGCTGTCGCTAGGACAAAAGGAAGAGCAACAAATTGGTAATGCTTGTCTAGAAAAGAGAATCTCAGGAACTGATAGTGATCTGGATGAATCAGAATATGAAGATATGCATCATGTAAGTCTATCATGGACATATAATGCCCTTGCTGAACAAAAGGCAGAATAGTCCATATAGTCACCATTTTGAAAGATGGTACTCTTACATATTGATTCAAAATTTTTAGATCCAAAACTGTTCTGAATGAATCTTTCTTTGGGACAATGAATAGATTTGAATAAAACCCCAGACCCTGTTCCTGAAACGGAACTGGCATGATTACCCCTGATAACTCCAGGTCTGAAACATACTTCAGGAAAGCCTGAGCCTTTACTGGGTTTGCTGGAATGTGTGAGAGAAAAAAATCTTCTCACAGGCGGTCTTACTCTGAATCCTATTCTGTACCCCTGAGAAACAATACTCTGAACCCAATGATTTTGGACCGAATTGATCCAAACATTTTTTTAAATTTTTAATCTGCACCCTACCAGCTGAGCTGGAATGAGGGCTGCACCTTCATGCAGACTTGGGGGCTGGCTTGGATTTATTTCAATTTGTGGAAGGCTTCCAATTGGAAACAGATTCCTTGGGGAAGGATTAGGTTTCTGTTCCTTATTTTGTCTAAAGGAACAAAAACGGTTAGAAGCTTTAAATTTACCCTTAGGTCTTTTATCCTGAGACAAAAAAATTCCCTTCCCCCAGTGACAGTTGAAATTATTGAATCCAACTGAGAACCAAATATCTTATTACCTTGGAAAGAAAGATATAGCAATCTAGACTTAGAATTCATGTCAGCATTCCAAGATTTAAGCCACAAAGCTCTTCTAGCTAAAATAGCTAAAGACATAGATTTAGCATCAATTTTGATGATATAAAAAATGGCATCACAAATTAAATGATTAGCATGTTGAAGCATGCGAACAATGCTAGACAAATCAGAATCCAATTCTTGTTGCGCTAAATGTTCCAACCAAAAAGTTGATGCAGCTGCAACATCAGCCAAAGAAATTGCAGGCCTGAGAAGATGACCTGAATATAAATAAGCTTTCCTTAGATAGGATTCAAGTTTCCTATCTAAAGGATTTTTAAAAGAAGTACTATCTTCCGTATGAATAGTAGTATGTTTAGCAAGAGTAGAGATACGCCCATCAACTTTGGGGATCTTTTCCCAAAACTCTAAAGAAACTGCTGGCAAAGGATACAATTTTTTTAAAACTTGAAGAAGGAATACAAGAAGTACCAGGCCTATTCCATTCCTTAGAAATCGCATATCAGAAATAGCATCAGGAACTGGAAATACCTCTGGAATAACCACAGGAGGTTTATAAACAGAATTTAAATGTTTACTAGTTTTAATATCAAGACGACTAGTTTCCTCCATATCAAATGTAATCAACACTTCTTTTAACAAAGAACGAATATACTCCATTTTAAATAAATAAGAAGATTTGTTAGTGTCAATATCTGAGGCAGGATCTTCTGAATCAGGTAGATCCCCATCAGAGAAGGATAATTCAGCATGTTACTGGTCATTTGAAATTTCATCAAAATTTATGAGAAGTTTTAAAAGACCTTTTACGTTTATTAGAAGGCGGGATGGCAGACAAAGCCTTCTGAATAGAATCAGAAATAAATTCTTTTAAATTTACAGGTATATCTTGTGCATTAGATGTTGAAGGGACAGCATCAGGTAATGAATTACTACTGATGGATACATTCTCTGCATGTAAAAGTTTATCATGACAACTATTACAAACCACAGCAGGAGATATAACCTCCACAAGTTTACAACAAATGTGCTTAGCTTTGGTAGAACTGTTATCAGGCAGCAGGCTTCCAACAGTGCTTTCTGAGACAGGATCAGATTGAGACAGCTTGCAAATGTAAGAGAAAAAAAACAACATATAAAGCAAAATTATCAATTTCCTTATATGGCAGTTTCATGATTGGGAAAAAATGCAAACAGCATAGCCATCTGATAGAGAAAAAAAGGCAAGAGGCATATAGGAATGGGGTCTTAAATAATGAAAATATTTGGCGCCAAGTATGACGCACAACAAACAGAAAAATATTTTATGCCGCCAAAAATGTCCGGAATGACACACTCGCGTCACAGATGACGCAACCTTGTGAAGGACTCGGCGTCAACTAAGACGCCGGAAATGCCGAATTTGCATCAACGAACGTAACTTTGCGGCAAAAAAATCTTGAACCAAGAATGACGCAATAAACTTTCACATTTTGCGCCCTCACGAGCCTAATTCTGCCCGCAAATTTAAAAGACAGTCAATTTGAAAAAGAGAATATACCCCAGGTAACTGGTAAGAATACATTTTTTCCTAAAAAAGCATTTCCCAGATATTAAACTGACAGTCTGCAAAAGGAAATATATTGAAACCTGAATCATGGCAAATATAAGTACAATACATATATTTAGAACTTTATATAAATACATAAAGTGCCAAACCATAGCTGAGAGTGTCTTAAGTAATTAAAAAATACTTACCAAAAGACACCCATCCACATATAGCAGATAGCCAAACCAGTACTGAAACGGTTATCAGTAGAGGTAATGGAATATGAGATTATATCTTTGATATGAAAAGGGAGGTAGGAGATGAATCTCTACGACCGATAACAGAGGACCTATGAAATAAATCCACCGTGAGGAAAACCATTAAATTCAATAGGTGATACTCCCTTCACATCCTCTGACATTCACTGTACTCTGAGAGGAATCGGGCTTCAAAATGCTGAGAAGCGCATATCAACGTAGAAATCTTAGCACAAACTTACTTCACCACCTCCATAGGAGGCAAAGTTTGTAAAACTGAATTGTGGGTGTGGTGAGGGGTGTATTTATAGGCATTTTGAGGTTTGGGAAACTTTGCCCCTTCTGGTAGGATTGTATATCCCATACGTCACTAGCTCACAGACTCTTGCCAATTACATGAAAGAAAAGGGGGTGGAAGGAAAAATAAATCAAAGTGATAGGATTACAACATATTTGATATTTTTATATTTTATATGCTTCTGTTATTGGGATCTTAGGAGACCTTTGCATGTGCTAAACTCTGTTACAATAAATGGACTTTGCTGATTTCATCTAATTGGCAGTCTCATAACTTTATTTTGCAGAGAAATTCCCCAGGTACTTTGGACTAATAAATTAAATTTCAAACTGTCTGTAGCAGAATTCAGTTTGTTCATAAAGGGCTCGGAAGTGGAATGAGTGTCTGCAGGCAACAGTGAAACATAATGGATGTTTCTTGTAAGTTTGGGGCTGCATTTCTACAAATGAAGTTGGGTATTTGGTCAGAATTACTGGTCTTCTAAGTGCTGAGAATTACAGGCAGATACTTATCCTTCATGCAATAACAGCAGGGACGCATCGGGGCACATCTGAATGGCCCCAGAAGTATTCTACAGCATGACAACAAACATACAGCCAAAGTCATTAAGAACTAACTTTAGCATAAAGAAGAAAAAGGTTTTGAAAATGATGGTATTTATTTAGTGTACATCATTGAATCTGTCTGAGATTAAATGAATAGGCAGAAGCAATTGAGGCTGCCTAAATCCACAGAAGAACTGTGGTTAGTTCGCCAAGATGTGTGTAACAACCTACCTGCTGAGTTCCTTAAAAAAACTGTGTGCACAAGTACCTAGAAGAATTAATGCTGTTTTGAAGGCAAAGGTGGTCATAGCAAATATTGATTTGGTTTAGATTTTAATTCTTTTCACTCACTATGCATTTTAGTAACTGATAAATATAAACTATTGACATTTCTATTAACATTTCTATTAACATTTCTATTTTTGAAAACATTCTTACTTTACATCATATTTTCAACTTCTGCTTTAAATGTTTGCACAGTACTGTGTGTATGCACATTAAAACTAGGGTTGCACCGATACCATTTTTTTATGACTGAGTACAAGTACCGATACTTGTTTTCAAATACTCGCCGATACCAATTACCGATACTTTTTTTTTAATGTCATGTGACAGTTTACCAAGCACAATACAGACTAATTATTTAAGATTCCTTCTTTATGATTATAAAGGACTGTAATTTAAAAGACATTATGAAATTATAAAACAGTTTTATTTGTCAAAAGTTTACTGAACATGTTTATAAATAAAAAATATTACAATAAAATATTAAATTTAAAGGGGTGATGCAATTGGGTTGTAGAGCTGTTATATAACATCAATCTGACATTTGTATGGAGGTTTGACTCTAAGTTGAACAGTCTTTCACTTTCCACACTACTGCATGGGGCAGAAAGATATTTTTGGGCCATTTTAGCCAGAGCTGGAAATTTGTTTATTAACTGCCCAGTACTTCAGGGGTTTGTCTGAACGAGGTACAGTGATCTCTACTACAATAATACAAATAACAGCAATTTTTATTGGCAGAACAGTAGTAAACAATTTTTAGTTTAGTCTCCACTCCAGTTTAAAATGAAATGGGAACATGCAGTTTGAAAAAACGCCACAAGGTAGCATATGGGTAGGTAGTGGACATATCGGTTTAAGTATCGGTGCAATTGCACGAGTACAAGTACTCATGCAAATACTTGGTATTGATAACGATACCGATACTAGTATCGGTATCGGTGCAACCCTAATTAAAACAATACAAGTCAGTACACATTTCATTAGTTAAATGTAAATATTTTATTTTTTCAATACTTTGTATATCCACCTTTATTTTTGAAGACATACTCAATCCTCGGCATGGATTATACCAGTCTTGCACAAAATTCTGCTATTCTCCAATAGACAATATTTTCTCAACTGCTGTTTGCTGGAGGGTTTGTGTTGCTCTACCTTTCTCTTTAAAATACCCCAATGGTGTTCTATTAGATTCTAGTCAGTTGACCTACTTGGCCAGGTCATAGTTTTCACTTTTTTCTTCTTTAGAAACTCCTTGGTGTGTTTGGCAGTGTGCTTTGTATTGTTTTAATGTGGTAATAGTTTTATTCTGCCAAGCTTCTGGAAACTCAGAGTCGTCTTTTCAGCAAGTATTTTGGAACGTCCACAGGCATTCATGGTGCTATGTATATAATTCATCTCCACAACACCTTTTGAACTCTTGCAGCCCCATATCATTACACTCCCACCTCTGTACTTTACTGTTGGGACTATGCATTCACTGTAATAATCCTAGACATGTCCGCAACAAACATGCTGGACCCCATCTGAGCCGAACAAAATTTATATTGGTCTCATCTGACCAAAGAATATACTCTCAATATTCATCAGGCTTATTTTCATGCTGTTTAAAAAAGTTTAATCTTTCAGTTTTGTGCCGAAGCGCAAGAAAGTTTTTTTTTTTATTGGATGCACTCCATAGAGGCTGATATTTTGCAATGTATATTGCACTGTCTGAGCTGTCACAGAAATTCCAATTTCCATTGAAATTGACTGTTTTTCAGAGCTAGATTGTGCAAGTAGCGCACTGTCTGTGGCTTCATTTTATGACAGACACTGCAGCTCTTATTGCTAGTACTATGGCTCGTTCTTTGCCTCCTGATTACTGCTTTAAGTGTGTTTCAATTTTTAGTTGGTCATAGGTACAAAATTAAGAAAGTTCTGGTGTTTACAGGTCATTTTATAACCATGATTATGCATTTAGGCTAATTGGAAATCATGGGTGTTATATTTCAATGATCTAACTTATGTGTCAGTGATCACCGGTATATTCAATTTTGTTGCATTGAGCCTGTATTATCAACATAGACTTTTTAAAGTATTTGTTTTTGTATATATATATACACACACACACAATATATATACAGGGAGTGCAGAATTATTAGGCAAATTAGTATTTTGACCACATCATCCTCTTTATGCATGTTGTCTTACTCCAAGCTGTATAGGCTCGAAAGCCTACTACCAATTAAGCATATTAGGTGATGTGCATTTCTGTAATGAGAAGGGGTGTGGTCTAATGACATCAACACCCTATATCAGGTGTGCATAATTATTAGGCAACTTCCTTTCCTTTGGCAAAATGGGTCAAAAGAAGGACTTGACAGGCTCAGAAAAGTCAAAAATAGTGAGATATCTTGCAGAGGGATGCAGCACTCTTAAAATTGCAAAGCTTCTGAAGCGTGATCATCGAACAATCAAGCGTTTCATTCAAAATAGTCAACAGGGTCGCAAGAAGTGTGTGGAAAAACCAAGGCGCAAAATAACTGCCCATGAACTGAGAAAAGTCAAGCGTGCAGCTGCCAAGATGCCACTTGCCACCAGTTTGGCCATATTTCAGAGCTGCAACATCACTGGAGTGCCCAAAAGCACAAGGTGTGCAATACTCAGAGACATGGCCAAGGTAAGAAAGGCTGAAAGACGACCACCACTGAACAAGACACACAAGCTGAAACGTCAAGACTGGGCCAAGAAATATCTCAAGACTGATTTTTCTAAGGTTTTATGGACTGATGAAATGAGAGTGAGTCTTGATGGGCCAGATGGATGGGCCCGTGGCTGGATTGGTAAAGGGCAGAGAGCTCCAGTCCAACTCAGACGCCAGCAAGGTGGAGGTGGAGTACTGGTTTGGGCTGGTATCATCAAAGATGAGCTTGTGGGGCCTTTTCGGGTTGAGGATGGAGTCAAGCTCAACTCCCAGTCCTACTGCCAGTTTCTGGAAGACACCTTCTTCAAGCAGTGATACAGGAAGAAGTCTGCATCCTTCAAGAAAAACATGATTTTCATGCAGGACAATGCTCCATCACACGCGTCCAAGTACTCCACAGCGTGGCTGGCAAGAAAGGGTATAAAAGAAGAAAATCTAATGACATGGCCTCCTTGTTCACCTGATCTGAACCCCATTGAGAACCTGTGGTCCATCATCAAATGTGAGATTTACAAGGAGGGAAAACAGTACACCTCTCTGAACAGTGTCTGGGAGGCTGTGGTTGCTGCTGCACGCAATGTTGATGGTGAACAGATCAAAACACTGACAGAATCCATGGATGGCAGGCTTTTGAGTGTCCTTGCAAAGAAAGGTGGCTATATTGGTCACTGATTTGTTTTTGTTTTGTTTTTGAATGTCAGAAATGTATATTTGTGAATGTTGAGATGTTATATTGGTTTCACTGGTAAAAATAAATAATTGAAATGGGTATATATTTGTTTTTTGTTAAGTTGCCTAATAATTATGCACAGTAATAGTCACCTGCACACACAGATATCCCCCTAAAATAGCTATAACTAAAAACAAACTAAAAACTACTTCCAAAACTATTCAGCTTTGATATTAATGAGTTTTTTGGGTTCATTGAGAACATGGTTGTTGTTCAATAATAAAATTAATCCTCAAAAATACAACTTGCCTAATAATTCTGCACTCACTGTAATACTGTATATATATATATATATATATATATATACAAAATGCCTTGCAAAAGTATTCACCCCCCTTGACTTTTACCTATTTTGTTACTCTACAGCTTTAAGTTTAATGTTTTATTAATCTGAATTTTATGTGATGGATCAGAACACAATAGTCTAAGTTGGTGAAGTGAAATGAGAAAAATATATACATCAAACTAAAATTTAGAAATAGAAAACAGAAAATTGGCATGTGCGTATGTATACACCCCCTGTTATGAAGCCCATAAAAAGCTCTGGTGCAACCAATTACCTTCAGAAGTCACATAATTAGTGAAATGATGTCCACCTGTGTGCAATCTAAGTGTCACATGATCTGCCATTACATATACACACCTTTTTAGAAAGGCCCCAAAGGCTGCAGCACCTAAGCAAGAGGCACCACTAACCAAACACTGCCATGAAGACCAAGGAACTCTCCAAACAAGTAAGGGACAATGTTGTTGAGAAATACAAGTCAGGGTTAGGTCATAAAAAAATATCCAAATCTTTGATGATCCCCAGGAGCACCATCACCTTTATGGCAGAGTGACCAGAAGAAAACCATTACTTTCAGTAAAAAAACAAAATGGCACTTTTTGAGTTTGTGAAAAGGCATGTGGGAGACTCCCAAAATGTATGGAGGAAGGTGCTCTGTCTGATGAGACTAAAATTGAACTTTTCAGCCATCAAAGAAAACGCTATGTATGGTGCAAACCCAACACATCAAATCACCCAAAGAACACCATCCCCACAGTGAAACATGGTGGTGGCAGCATCATGCTGTGGGGATGTTTTTCAGCAGCCGGGACTGGGAAACTGGTCAGAGTTGAGGGAAAGATGGATGGTGCTAAATACAGGGATATTCTTGAGCAAAACCTGTACCACTCTGTGCGTGATTTGAGGCTAGGACGGAGGTTCACCTTCCAGCAGGACAATGACCCCAAAAACACTGCTAAAGCAACACTTGAGTGGATTAAGGGGAAACATGTAAATGTGTTAGAATGGCCTAGTCAAAGCCCAGACCTCAATCCAATAGAAAATCTGGGGTCAGACTTAAAGATTGCTGTTCACAAGCGCAAACCATCCAACTTGAAGGAGCTGGAGCAGTTTTGCAAGGGGGAATGGGCAAAAATCCTAGTGGTAAGATGTGGCAAGCTCATAGAGACTTATCCAAAACGACTTGGAGGTGTGATTGCCTCAAAAGGTGGCTCTACAAAGTATTGACTTTAGGGGGGTGAATAGTTATGCACATTGACTTTTTCTGTTATTTTGTCCTATTTGTTGTTTGCTTAACAATAAAAAAAAACATCTTCAAAGTTGTGGGCATGCTCTGTAAATTAAATGATGCAAATCATCAAACAATCCATGTTAATTCCAGGTTGTGAGGCAACAAAACACGAAAAATGCCAAGGGGGGGGGGAATACTTTTGCAAGGCATGTATATATGTGCATACAATTTAGAATAAAAATACCCAATGTTTGATTAAAAAAAAAACACACATGCATCTCTGCAGCATCATATCAACAGACCATACATATTTCAATACAATAATGCTATTAGAATCAATGATATATGTCTATATGAATTACGTTTAATGAAGAATAATAGTGGTTAACATGCTCATAACCAAATGCCAATGCCACTGCATATTCTGCCTATGCCACTTGTGCAATAAATTGCATAAAGTAAGGATGATCTCATATGATGTCTCTCCAGAGGCTAGGCAGATATTTATGCATGTGGTCTATGACTAGATTGGCAAAGGTTTCCACTATGATGAACATTTTTACTCTGTTAATAATAACTTGTAACATAAAGACTTTGGCACATGCCGTCATGCAAAATGTGGTGTTTGAAAAGCAACACTGTAATGTCACTTTAAGTAAAATACAGATTGTATGAGAAACATTTATCTCCATAACCCACTGGTAATATGACTTGTATAGCACTGTCAAAGGCAGCAGTGACCTTGTTTAATGTATTTAGCTGAAACCAAGATTTTGGATGTACTGTGCACTTCTCTCATGAGACAAGCCTTATTAAAAATCTGTCACAGTAAGAGTAAATCAGAGTCTCACATTGATTTGTCTGGTATATATTCATACTTCCTGTAAGACATGGAGTTTAGAAAAATCTGATTTTCATAAACCAAAAAAAAAATGAGAAAGTAACAGCTTATTGCTATAATAATATATGTCCATTATTATGCGGTGTATTCCCATCAGCAAACTTTTTTTCAATGGATTTTATGGGGTTTTAAATGTAAAGATACATTAAACAGTTAATAATGCATTCAACTAATGTATTCAAAGCAAAGATTATTCTGAGATTATTATCTGCTGAGGTTTTTTTTTTATTTAAAATTAGATTAATTTAAATATTCATAAAAATAAGTGCAACATTTTAGTCTCTATAAGCACTGGAAGCTGCCATATTGTAGTTTCCTTATCTACTGAGGCCAATTAGAAACAGTTATCAATGAGTCACTGGAGCATGCAACCAAGACTGTGTAGAATATAGCAGATATGATTCAAACAGAGCATACCGTTGGGGGAAAAAAAAATCCAATTTACTTTACTAATATCAAATTTGTTTTGTTCCCATGATATTATTTTTTAGATTTACCTAAGTAGGTGTTAGAAACACTACATGGCAGGAAATAGTTCTCTTGCAAATGGATAACATTCCTGCAAAATTGCTGCCATACAGGCATATGGTGCTCCAGACACATGCATGCACCTAAGCTTATGCCCCTGCTTTTCAACAAAGAATACCAAGAGAATGAATACAAGTCGGTAATAGAAGTAAATTAGAAAGTTGATTAAGCTGAATCATGAAAGAAAACATGGGTTTTATGTCCCTTAAAGTTTGGAATCTGCACCTTTAACAGGAATTGAAAAGCCTACAATTTTCAGAATGAAATTACTGGAGAAGGGGACAAAATAAATAAGGAAAGTATCAAACATTTTATAATACACTCTCAGAGTGTTTAATGTCTCTAAGGCTATTCCAATATGCATGTAAAGACAATTTTGGGCAGGGAGATTTGTTACTTCGTGACCTATTCCATTTGACTAGAAATACTTTTCTCTGCAGGTTTGCAGATCTTTTTTTGGATATGCTGACTTCATCAGCTTTTGTTTTTGCACATGCTAAATTCACTTGCTAATTAAAAAGCAATTTCTGTAATTAATTACTATATTGCAAAACAAACTTTTAGGCTGTTAAACTTGTACTGTACATATATTTTATTACCTGAATGATAATTTTTAATTTATAATTTAGTGCTTTGAGGCAGCAGACAGTCATTGCCAATATTAAATCAATAAAATGCCCTTTACACTTTTTTTGTTCATTGACAGTCTATATTTAGCTATGTACATCTTTGGATTCTCATACAACCTCCCTCCAACTGACTTAAAACAGTCTATAAAATACATGTGTTTTGTAGTTTTTCTTGTATTTTCTCAATCCATGCATAAGAAAACCTAACGTTCTCTTTTTATGACACCAGTATGTAACCAGGGCCAGAGTGAGACCAAAATAGGCATGTTTTTTTAAAGATACATGATACCCAAATGTTGAAGCACTTGAAAGTGATGCAGTATAGCTGTATAAAGCCAGCTAGAAAATATCACCTGTACATCTCTATGTAAAAAAGGAAATATATTTTACCTCAAAATTGCCTAAGTATTCGCAAGCCACTGTAAAAAGTAGACATGTGCAAATAATTTTGGCCGAATTTTGGCCGATTCAAAAAATAGGATGAATCTGAATTTCTGAATTGGCACCATAACTAAAATTCCAAAAACGAATAAATCAGTTTATGAATTTTCGGATCCATTCTTTATTCATATTCGGAATTTTTCATTGTTCATCTAAACCGCAGTTCCCAAACATCACCAACACTAACTAAAACACTAAATAAAGCTATTAACCCCTAAACTGTCATTTCCCGACATTGCCAACACTAAGTAAACCTATTAACCTCTAAACTGCCACGCCCCGTCATCGCTGACACTAACTAAACCTATTAACCTCTAAACTGCGGTTTAGGGGTTAATAGGTTTATTAGTGTTTGTGATGTGGGGGGCGGCAGTTTAGGGGTTAATAGGTTTAGTTAGTGTTGGGGAATGGCAGTTTAGATCATTTTCGGCAAATTAGTTATGTGTTAAGGTAAATTGTTTTTTGGATCCATTTGTTATTTTGGATCCATTCTTTATTCATATTCATTATTCTGTTGTAAACTTTAGAATAGAATAATGAATATGAATAAAGAATGGATCCGAAATAACGAGCGGATTCAAAATAACGAATGGATCCAAAACACGATTTAACTTAACATAACTAATTTGACGAAACAAAATTATTTTCTTAACTTAACTAATTTCCCCAAACAAAGTTGTTTATTTAACTAATGAAAACAAAACAAAACAATTTTTTTAGCGTTGCACATGTCTAAAAGATGTTAAGCAGCCAATTAGGATGCTAATCCTAGGACTTGCAAGGGAGTGTTCATCTGGCATGTGCAGGCACAGTCATGTTATTTTCCTATTCAGTTTAAGGAAATTTATTATGAAATCTCCAGAAATTTCACTGGCAAAGCAAAGCAGTCATCTTTTTACAGTCATACAGTCAAGTGATTTTGGATGTAAGCAATAGACTCTTTAAGACAGAGCAGACCACTCTCCCCTCTTTTAGTTATCTAACCATACTTTAATTTACAAGAACTACAAAATAAATAAAGTTTGTAAAACACTTTTGTCACTGTATTTTGTAAACTGGTTTAATTAAATAGTTGAAAATTAATTTAAAAGAAAAAAAGCTATTGAAGTTCACATTTAAATAAATGAAGATCCTGTGAAGACAGAAGAGGAGGTGCCACACCGAACAATATCATCAGAACAAAGATACAGGTAAGACAGACAAATGGCAACTCACATATCAAACGTTCTAGATACAAACCTTAGATCATATTGGTTACAACTATAAACCTGGATTATAACGGGAGTGCCTTTTTTCTGCAATATCATACCAGTATAGACAGATACAGATATAACTATATTTAACTTACCTGTGTATATTGCACACAAGCAGAACACCTACAATTACAATTTTTATATCGAAGTAAAGTAATCCCTGGTCCATTTACCACTATTTGTGCGGGCTGATTTGCTTATAATTGTTACTATTACAGGGAAAGTATACCCAATATAAGACCAGTCACTATCGTAAGTGGAAATTTACCTGTAGCCAATGTCTTAAAGGGGCACACCCACTTTTTGTGTGAAAATCCCCAGCCCATTTTGGCCCCCATAATAGTGTTTATCCTATATAAAAGTGTGTTACCTAACGGAAGTAACTATATTTATAAGAATTAAAACCATAATAATTTGGATAGCAACCCCTTGCTTTATTAATAGCATTAACCCTGGGGATGCATTATAATCGTAATCCAATGCAAATATGAGAAACACACAACCATAAAGGGATTCTTTTTATTTTAGATTCAAACCATATATTTGGGGGCAACATTTATAGCATATTACCAACAATCCACGCTAATAGGCATTTATAATTACAAATTGTATTAATAAACTGATGTTATCTGTGACCCAAACTATTATTATCCGACCCAAGGGAGGTCTCTCGTGTGTTAACCCTTTATGTTACTTAGTATTCAGGGATATATTAATATCCATACACGCAATACTGACTAGACAGTTTTAACACACTGACCTAGTATTTCTATATTCATACCACCAATACTGGCAGATTCCAGTGATTAGCTGACTAGCTAGAAACATAAATTAGTTTCTTGATACCTAGCCTTTACTAGGTGGTTACATTATTCTCCTATACCTTCTGGTCAAAATCCTTAGCTGATCTCTCCACTAGGGGGTACTAATTTTTATCCCAGAGTCAATTTATTCCTGGGGAACAGTAGTCATTCACTCATGCACCAACTGTGGTTTTTAAATTTTCACTAGGTTTTTTATTTTTAATCAATAATAAATAAAGTTTTATTTCCCCCATTCGTTTGGGCCCATTTCCTATGGCAGTACTCTGTAGCGTATTCATAAGGTGATGTTGAGTGCTATCTAAGTACATTCTTTGCAATTGTGTTTTTTTCTGGAATTCAACTCCTGGCCACCAGGTGGAGGTAAAGAACACCCTAGCAAAGCTTCAAGTGTTCTCCCACTACCCACAATCCCCAGTCATTTAGACGTGGATTTATGGAAAGAGAAGAAGACACAAATGGTATAGAGTTGCCTGAGGTTTAGAAAAATGACAAAAAGCCATCTTAAATATAAGGGCGGGTTGTAGATTCTCCATGCCAGGAAAGAAAATAATTTATCAGGTAAGTATAAATTATGTTTTCTTTCCAATGGTATGGAGAGTCCACAAATCCATTCAGTTACTAGTGGGAACCAATACCAAAGCTAGAGTCCACAGAATGGAAGGGAGGAATACACAAGACAGGCAAACCTAAACAAAAGGCACCACCGCTTGAAGAACTTTCCTCCCAAAAGAAGCCCCAGCTGAGGCAAAAACATACAATTTGGAAAATTTGGAAAAAAGTATGCCCTGGTACTTGGCACCAAGGAACTTTTCCCTAGATTCACCTTCCACCCATGAGAGCAGAGAATAGCTAACAGAATCTGTATGGGATCTTGCCAACCGGAGGAAACAGATAAATTAGACCGAAATTCCATGGCACTGCCCGGGCGTCTACCAGAGCTGCTTGAGGATCTCTTGATCTTGCTTCGTATCTTGGAAGCTTGGCGTTTAGACGAGATGCCATTAGATCCAGCTCTGGAACTCCCCACTTGAGGGTTAACATCGAGAAAACTTCTGGATGGAGAGCCCATTCCCCTGGATGAAACGTCTGCCTGCTCAGATAATCTGCTTCCCAGTTGTCCACCCCTGGGATATGAATGGCAGAGAAATGACAATTGTTAGACTCTGCCCCCTGAAGAATGTGAGTCCCCTCCTTCATAGCTAACAAGCTCCGAGTTCCTCCTTGGTGGTTGATATATGCCACTGAAGTGATGTTGCCTGATTGAAATCTGATAAACCGGACTAAACTCAGTTGAGGCCAAGCTGATAGAGCATTGAGAATTGCTCTCAATTCTAGGATATGTATAATGGGGACAGACTCCAAACTCCCTGAGCTCTTAGGGACCCCCAAACTGCTCCCCAACAGGCTGGAACCCATGATCACAATCTCCCAAGAAGGTTTCAGGAAACAAGTGCCCTGAGACAAATGATCCTGGGAGATCCACCAAGACAGAGAAATCCTTGTCTGAAAATATAAAACTATGCTCTGAGAGAGATCCGAGTGGTTTCCGTTCCATTGATTGAGCATACATAACTGTAGAGGTCTCAGATGGAAGCTAGCAAATGGAATAATGTCCATGGATGCCACCATAAGACCAAATACTTGCATGCATACAGCCACCAATGGACGAACAGATGACTGAATTTACTGAATCTATGATTGTCCCCAGAAAACATACCCTGGTACTTGGCACCAAGGAAATTTTCCCTAGAATCACCTTCCAGCCATGAAAGTGGAGAAAAGCTAACAGAGAATATGTGTGGGATCTTCCCAACTGAAAAGATGGTGCCTAAACCAAGATATCGTCCAGGTAAGGAGCCACCACAATCCCTAGAGATCTGGCAACAGCCAAAAGAGCCCCTAGAACCTTTGTAAAGATTCAAAGAGTAGTGGTGAGGCCGAAAGGCAGGGCTACAAATTGGAAATGTTGATCCAAAAAAGCAAACCTCAGGAACTTGAAATGATCCCTGTGGATAGGCACATGAAGATACACATCCTTCACTCTGAAAGAAAAAAAGTGCAAAAGATAGACTCAAGTGCAATAAATCACATAGGCGCTGCTGTTATAAAAAATATGCACTTACAATGTTTATTTGAAAAGTTTGCAGTTTAAAACACAGTCTTTCTTTCTGTAGGATAGATATTTCTAAAACTCTGCTGCTCCGATTTCCTTTCACAGCCTTGTTGTCTTTAGCCAAGCACACGTTCCCTTCTGATGTCCACCGGCACTTTCAGTATGCGGGGAGCGTTTGCTCCTGGGGCTACAGTGGCCCTGAGTATCCAAAAAGCCGATCGTACTGTTCCTTGAATTACGGCTCTCCTGAAGGTCCAGAAAAGATTCCTATATTGCATCTACGCGTTTCATCTGCTATCGTGCAGACTTTCTCAAGAGGATGAAAAATCTTGTACTAAGTGGAATCAGTGTCCATTCAAATTAAAAACGCTCATACAACTTCCTATTGGTTACAATTACCCCTACGTTCCTGGGTCAAAAAAGCTCCCTGGGTCCTAAAGACCTTTTTTAATTGGTGTTTTTCTTCTTTTAAAAAATGACATAAAACTATGGTGTTGGTATCTAGGTTTCAAAGTTTGCTATCTATTGCATTTCATATAACAGTTTAACAGTTTATACAAGAAATCTAAAGATAATCCTTAAGAAATAAATATTAAATAAACATACTAAAAATCTTACCCCTATAGATATAATTAAAAATTGCAATTATAAACTACATTACTGCACTTAATGAACAAAATACTTAAGTAACCTAAATAAAGGGGATATTTTTAGTCAGATCTTCAAATTATAAAAGTAATTCATGTATATACACATCCTACCTATTAAAAATACATACATTAATTTGCAGTTCCAAATAATTATATAATACAAGAAAAAATATACAAAATGTCCCTACATTAACATTTGACATATATTAAATTATTATATACACTTTAAGCCTCATAAATACTACAACTTTATATTCAGGTTTTATCCTTCATAAACCCAATAAATTACACAGTAATCTTTAATAGAACTTCAATGTTATAAACATGATCATTAAAAAAAGGTTTTAAAAGGAATTTATTTAGAAATGGAGGAGAAATGAGGAGGAACAAGTCCAAACAAGATTTTCTATACTTAATTTTTAAAAATCATTTATATTATAAAATTGACTATCAAAATATTGGTTATTAAAATTCATTAGAAAAAAGGAGGAAGAAATCACGCAAAAAAGAGAAGAAGGTGCTATCACAGTAACCCTAAAAATTTCTGAAAAACATATCTAAAAAAATTCTGTTATCACATAAAAGCTGCTATGTCAATGTCTATGTTTAAACCCTTTGGATGTAAACTATTAAGTTTTTGTATCCAAAAGGTTTCTTGCTTTCTCAGACTCATTAACCTATTACTTCAACTATTGGGTATCCAGTCAATTGCTTGTATTTTTAGAGATCTAGAATCCCCCCCCCCATGACATTCTGTAAAATGTACTGGAACACTATGACTATCCAATTTCTCCTTTATATTGTATAGATGTTCTGTCAGTCTGCTCCTGATTTTCCTTTTTGTGCGCCCTACATAAATTTTATTACACCCACAGGTTAGAAGGTACACTACATAAGTGATGTCACATGTGCACCTACTCTTGATATTAAAAGACTTAATACCTTCACTATCTTTAAATTGACTATCCTTGTTAATATGATTACACATACTGCATATTTTCTTTCCACATTTGTATGTGCCAGGTTTCAGACTAAGCCAATTACTCTTTCTATTAATTTCTGTTTTTTCAGATTTCCTCAGTTTACTGGGAGCTAGAAGGTTCTTCAAACGTTTTCCTTTTTTAAAAGCAAACACAGGTTCTTCAGTTAGAACAGGAGCTAGAACAGGGTCGGTCTTAAGGACCCCCCCCAATTTTTTTTAAAAACGCTTTTAATGATCTTATGTCCCTCGTTATAAGTAGTAATAAACCTTAAAGTATCTTTACTTGTTCAAATTGATTTATAATTTTTTTAAATATCCTGCATTTGATTTGTAGGATGTGGAATATACAAGTGAGTGGGAGGAGGCCTTACAGGAATGTTCTCTGAAGTTAATTAAAGTTCTTATTAAATACAGGGAGTTCAAGTTAAATACAATTAAGAAGGATTTGGATGAGACACTCCCTAAAATACAGATATTTAAAAATGAGGAGAAATGGGTGACTAGGAACAATAGTATCCAAAATAGAATTAAACAATTGGAAATAAACCTTAAGAGAAGTAAGCAACAAAAGTTAGCGAGGGATATAAAAGATTTTAAGGAGGATAAGGTTTACAATTTTAGAAAGAAAACGGAAAACATGCGTTTAATTAATAGAGGAAAAAATTCACAGGGAAATGATTTTTTCTCAATTAGGCATCCATTACCAACATGCTGAGAAAAAAGCTGAGGGAGGTATGAATAGGAGGTGAGGGAGGTATGAATAGGAATGAAGTGGTGTCTAATGAGAACAATAAGATAGCCCCACAAATAAATAGAGCATATGTGGACGATAATAATTCTTATAAGAATGGGAATTACAGGAGACCTTATTATGACAACACTAACAGGCATTCTGGGATGGATAGACATTATGAATATCTAAATAAAAATCGCAATTATTAAGGTCACAGTGAGCAATGGAAGGGAAGGAGAGAGGATAGAGATGGCCCACCAAATTTTAATAGGAGGGACAATTACAGAGAGACTAATCCAAATAATCGTAATATCATTACAGCAAATAGGTTTGAAGTGCTTAATCAATTCCAAAATGAATCAAGTTGGTCTACTTTGGGGGCTCTCCCTAAATCTGACTATCCAGATCATAATCATAGATCAGAGAATAATGAATGGAGAACTAGTCAAAGACAAGAGGGAAACCCTAGTCAACAGAATCATTTTTTAGGGAAAACCCCACTACCCCACAATGTGAGATTAGAACCAGAACCAAGGAACATTCAACAGGGAACGTGGGAGACCAGACAAAGACAAAGCAAAAGAGTTTTAGAACAAGGAGAGGAAAGAGAGGAGGGGTTAGAATCACAGCAACCAAACAGAAGACAGAGACAAGAAGAAGACAGGAATTAGATATTTTTAACCTGGCTAATTTAGAGTTAGATGCAAATGATATTAAACTTTTAAACAAAGGCCTTAATTTCTCACCTAAAACATTACCAAATGATTTTGAAGTTTTCATTGATATCCAGAAATTTTTAGAAAATTAGTCTTGAAAAGATTTTATGCCAAAAAAGAAGGCAATTTAATGTTAGCGGCTAATAAAGATCACCTAGAAGGAAAAGATATAGAAACTTTAACGATTCTAAAATCCCTTGAAGATATGGGTGTAAATGGCCAGGATATTAATGAGAGTATTAATATAATAGAGGAATTTCTAAATATTTCTATACATGAGGAAGAACCTAAAATACATCATAGTAACTTAAAAAAAACATCCACATTTTATCCAGTAGGAACACAGGGGGACCAAATCCCAGTCTTCACGAAGATGGTTATGGAGGAGGTCTTTAACCTATTCCATAAGAAAAGAAAGGATTTAATTAATAAATATAATGACAACCTAACCTCCCAGGAGAGGAATTCTCTTAAAAAAATTGATGGATAATAAGGATATTATTTTTAGGGCAGCAGACAAGGGGGGTGAGATTGTTATACAGAAGAGGGAAGACTATTTAGCTGAGGCTTATAACCTATTAAAGGATACAGACACTTACCATATTATTAATGGGAATCCTACTAAACAATATCAGAGTAAGTTGAATAAAATATTAGTGTCAGCGAAATTGGAAGGAGTCCTTGATAACGATGAGTTTAGATACCTACAGGAGAATGAACCAAGGATTCCAATTTTCTACCACCTGCCTAAGGTGCATAAGAATGTACAAAAGCCACCTGGGAGACCTATAATCTCAGGGATTAATTCCCTGAGTGACAAAGGCAAAAAATATATTGATTTCTACCTGCAACCAATCATTAAAAATACTAAATCATATATTAAGGACACCACACAAACAATTAACATATTTGATGGTTTAGATTGGAAAGATAATTACTGCTGGGTAACTTGCGATGTGTCAGCGCTTTATACCTCAATCCCCCATGAGAAAGGTTTAAAGGCCCTTGATATGGAACTGCAGAATTGGAAATTTTCAGCAGAACAATTGAATTTTATCCTTGATTGTACAAGATTTATCTTAGAGCACAATAATTTTATTTTTGAAAATGTGTTTTACAAACAAGTGAAAGGAATGGCGATGGGGATGACTTTTGCCCCATCGTACGGTAATATTTATATGCACAGATTTGAAATTGAGAAGGTTTGGAACAATAATCCCTTCACAAACAACATCATAAAATACTATCATTACATAGACAACGTAATCATCCTTTGGGATGGAGACGAAGAATTGATTAGTGATTTTTTATTGTATATGAATAATAATGATTTTAACTTAAATTTTACAGGTAAACATTCAAGAACAAAAATTGAATTTTTAGATCTCTGGTTATATGTAGATGACAACTCAAAAACAGCGGTGAGTAATTTTAATAAACCTACCGATAGGAACAGTTACATAGATAATGGAAGTGCCCACCTTAGAAGGTGGAAGGATAATGTGCTATATGGGCAGTTTTTAAGACTCAGACGTAACTGTACAGATATAGAGATATTTAGAAAAGAAAGTGATAATATGAGACTTAAATTTTTGGAGAAGGGCTATAACAAAAACACAATAGAACAAGCATTCAATAGAGCACAGGAGACAGACAGGGACTCTATTCTGAAACCCAAAAATGATAAATCAATTCAAACAAGTAAAGATACTTTAAGGTTTATTACTACTTATAACGAGGGACATTAGATTATTAAAAGCGTTATTAAAAAACATTGGGGGGTTCTTAAGACCAACCCTGTTCTGGCTCCTGTTCTAACTGAAGAACCTGTGTTTACTTTTAAAAAAGGAAAAAGTTTGAAGAACCTTCTAGCTCCCAGTAAACTGAGGAAGTCTGAAAAAACAGAAATTAATAGAAAGAGTAATTGGCTTAGTCTGAAACCTGGCACATACAAATGTGGAAAGAAAATATGCAGTATGTGTAAACATATTAACAAGGATAGTCAATTTAAAGATAGTGAAGGTATTAAGTCTTTTAATATCAAGAGTAGGTGCACATGTGACACCACTTATGTAGTGTACCTTCTAACCTGTGGATGTAATAAAATTTATGTATGGCGCACAAAAAGGAAAATCAGGAGCAGACTGACAGAACATCTATACAATATAAAGGAGAAATTGGATAGTCATAGTGTGCCAGTACATTTTACTGAATGTCATGGGGGGGATTCTAGATCTCTAAAAATACAAGCAATTGACTGGATACCCAATAGTTGTAGTAATAGGTTAATGAGTCTGAGAAAGCAAGAAACCTTTTGGATACAAAAACTTAATAGTTAACATCCAAAGGGTCTAAACATAGACATTGACATATCAGCTTTTATGTGATAACAGAATTTTTTTAGATATGTTTTTCAGAAATTTTTAGGGTTACTGTGATAGCACCTTTCTAATGAATTTTAATAGCCAATTTTTTGATAGTCAATTTTATAATATAAATGATTTTTAAAAATTAAGTATAGAAAATCTTGTTTGGACTTGTTCCTCCTCATTTCTCCTCCATTTTTAAATAAATTCCTTTTAAAACCTTTTTTTAATGATCATGGGGTCGATCTGATAAAAATCGGTGCCCGCAAAATCCGGCAACGCCAATATTTGCGCTGGTTTGGTATCCTATATACGGCGTAACCTAGAAGTTACGCCCGTATATTTCTGCCGTAGCCCGTAGTTTTTTGGGCCATAGGCAGGTATACCAAACCAGCGCAGTTTGGTATCCAATATGCAGGGTAAGGACTTACGTGGCGAAAATGGAGAAATCTTACTCCATTTTCACCTCGCCACAAAAAGCAGCCGTAGGAAGCCTTACGCTGACTATTGGAGCCCCGTAAGTCCCTAAACTAGCTAGAAAATAAACCTAACACCTAACGCATGCGCAATGTCTATCTACCTGTCAACCGCTATCCCCCGCCGCAATCCCTAATAAAGTTATTAACCCCTAAACCGCCGCTCCCAGACCCCGCCGCCATCTACATAAACTAACCCCCTACTGTGAGCCCCTAAAACCGCCGCCACCTACCTGATCTATCGCCTAATGTGAACCCCTAAAACCGCCGCCATCTACTGTATCTATCCCCTAATGTGAACACCTTACACCGCTGCCATCTACCTTATCTATCCCCTAATCTAACCCCTTACACTGCCGTCACCTATATAAAAATTATTAACCCCTAATCTAATCCCCCTATACCGCCGCCAGCTATATTAATAGTATTAACCCCTAATGTAAGCCCCTTACACTGCCGCCATCTCTATTAAAATTATTAACCCCTAATTTAATCTACCTACCCCGCCGCCAGCTATATTATCTATATTAACCCTAAGTATATTATAGTTAATATAGTTATTACATTATATATATTAACTATATTAACCCTAATTATATTAGGGTTAATATAGTTAATATAGTTACTATAGTATTTATATTAACTCTATCTAACCCTAACAACCCTAACTAAATTCTTATTAAATTAATCTAATTCATATTATAAACTAAAATATTCCTATTTAAATCTAAATACTTACCTATAAAATAAACCCTAAGATAGCTACAATATAATTAATAATTACATTGTAGCTATGTTAGGGTTTATATTTATTTTACAGGTAAATTGTTAATTATTTTAACTAGGTATAATAGCTATTAAATAGTTATTAACTATTTAATATCTACCTAGTTAAAATAATTACCCAATTACCTGTAAAATAAATCCTAACCTAAGTTACAAATACACCTACACTATCAATAAATTAAATAAACTACAAATATCTATCTAAAAATAGAATTAAATAAACTAAACTAAATTACAAAAAAAAACAAAAAACACTAAATTACAAAAAATAAAAAAAGATTACAAGATTTGTAAGCTAATTACACCTATTCTAAGACCCCTAATAAAATAATAAAGCCCTCCAAAATAAAAAAAATTCCCTGCCCTATTCTAAATTAAAAAAAAGTTCAAAGCTCTTTACCTTACCAGCCCTTAAAAGGGCCTTTTGTGGGGCATGCCCCAAAGAATTCAGCTCTTTTGCATTTCAATAAATATACAATACCCCCCCACATTACAACCCACCACCCACATACCCCTATTCTAAACCCACCCAAACCCCCCTTAAAAAAGCCTAACACTACCCCCCTGAAGATCTCCCTACCTTGTCTTCACCACACCGGGCCGAACTCCTCATCCGATCCGGGCGATGTCTTCCTCCATGCGGCAAAGAAGAATTCTTCATCCCGGCGACGTGTTCCTCCAAGCGGCAAAGAAGAATTCTTCATCCTGGCAACGTCTTCCTCCAAGCGGCAGCAAAGTCTTCTTCCTTCCGGCAGCATCTTCCATGAAGCCGCATCTTCAATCTTCTTTCTTCGCTCCTCCACCGCGGAGCATCCATCCCGGCCGACGACTGAACGACGAATGAGGTACCTTTAAATGACGTCATCCAAGATGGCGTCCGCCGAATTCCGATTGGCTGATAGGATTCTATCAGCCAATTGGAATTAAGGTAGAAAAATCTGATTGATTGATTGATTGAATCAGCCAATCAGATTTAAGTTCAATCCGATTGGCTGATTGGTTCAGCCAATCGGATTGAACTTGAATCTGATTGGCTGATTCAATCAGCCAATCAGATTTTTCTACCTTAATTCCGATTGGCTGATAGAATCCTATCAGCCAATCGGAATTCGGCGGACGCCATCTTGGATGACGTCATTTAAAGGTACCTCATTCGTCGTTCAGTCGTCGGCCGGGATGGATGCTCCGCGGTGGCGGAGCGAAGAAAGAAGATTGAAGATGCCGCTTCATGGAAGATGCTGCCGGAAGGAAGAAGACTTTGCTGCCGCTTGGAGGAAGATGTCGCCGGGATGAAGAATTCTTCTTTGCCGCTTGGAGGAAGACGTCGCCGGGATGAAGAATTCTTCTTTGCCGCATGGAGGAAGAGATCGCCCGGATCGGATGAGGAGTTCGGCCCGGTGTGGTGAAGACAAGGTAGGGAGATCTTCAGGGGGGTAGTGTTAGGCTTTTTAAAGGGGGGTTTGGGTGGGTTTAGAATAGGGGTATGTGGGTGGTGGGTTGTAATGTGTGGGGGGGTATTGTATATTTATTGAAATGCAAAAGAGCTGAATTCTTTGGGGCATGCCCCACAAAAGGCCCTTTTAAGGGCTGGTAAGGTAAAGAGCTTTGAACTTTTTTTAATTTAGAATAGGGCAGGGAATTTTTTTTATTTTGGGGGGCTTTATTATTTTATTAGGGGGCTTAGAATAGGTGTAATTAGCTTTAAAATCTTGTAATCTTTTTTTTATTTTTTGTAATTTAGTGTTTGTTTGTTTTTTGTAATTTAGTTTAGTTTATTTAATTGTATTTTTAGATAGATATTTGTAGTTTATTTAATTCATTGATAGTGTAGGTGTATTTGTAACTTAGGTTAGGATTTATTTTACAGGTAATTGGGTAATTATTTTAACTAGATAGATATTAAATAGTTAATAACTATTTAATAGCTATTATACCTAGTTAAAATAATTAACAATTTACCTGTAAAATAAATATAAACCCTAACATAGCTACAATGTAATTATTAATTATATTGTAGCTATCTTAGGGTTTATTTTATAGGTAAGTATTTAGATTTAAATAGGAATATTTTAGTTTATAATATGAATTAGATTAATTTAATAAGAATTTAGTTAGGGGTGTTAGGGTTAGATAGAGTTAATATAGTTAATATAAATACTATAGTAACTATATTAACTATATTAACCCTAATATAATTAGGGTTAATATAGTTAATATATAATGTAATAACTATATTAACTATAATATACTTAGGGTTAATATAGATAATATAGCTTGCGGCGGGGTAGGTAGATTAAATTAGGGGTTAATCATTTTAATATAGATGGCGGCGGGGTAGGGGGATTAAATTAGGGGTTAATAATTTTAAAATAGATGGCGGCGGTGTTAGGGGCTAACTTTAGGGGGTTATAGATTTAATATAGCTGGCGGCGGGGTACGTGAGCGGCAGTTTAGGGGATAATAACTTTATTAGGTTGCGGCGGGCTACGGGAGCAGCGGTTTAGGGGTTAATAACTTTATTAGGTTGCGGAGGGCTACGGGAGCGGCGGTTTAGGGGTTAATAACTTTTTTTATTGTTAGGCTAGTGAGGGGGGATAGCGGATAGAGGGTTAGACGTGTCGGGCTATGTTTAGGAGGCGTGTTAGACAGTGCGGGTGATTTAGACTTTAGTCAGGTTTTGTAGGCGCCGGCAGTTTCTAACGTGGCGCAAGTCACTGGCGACTCCAAAAATCTGTACTTACGCAGATTTCTGGACATCGCTACTTTGTCAGACTTGCGCCACTTTAGCAACTGACGGCGCTGCATATTGGATAGCTCGAGTTGTGAGCTGAAACTGCAGGCGACGCGGGTTCCCTCGCTTGCGCCGCAAACTACGCCGTTTATCGGATCGCGCCCCATGTTTATAACATTGAAGTTCTATTAAAGATTACTGTGTAATTTATTGGGTTTATGAAGGATAAAACCTGAATATAAAGTTGTAGTATTTATGAGGCTTAAAGTGTATATAATAATTTAATATATGTCAAATGTTAATGTAGGGACATTTTGTATATTTTTTCTTGTATTATATCATTATTTGGAACTGCAAATTAATGTATGTATTTCTAATAGGTAGGATGTGTATATACATGAATTACTTTTATAATTTGAAGATCTGAGTAAAAATATCCCCTTTATTTAGGTTACTTAGGTATTTTGTTCATTAAGTGCAGTAATGTAGTTTATAATTGCGATTTTTAATAATATCGATAGGGGTAAGATTTTTAGTATGTTTATTTAATATTTATTTCTTAAGGATTATCTTTAGATTTCTTGTATAAACTGTTAAACTGTTATATGAAATGCAATAGATAGCAAACTTTGAAACCTAGATACCAACACCATAGTTTTATGTAATTTTTTAAAAGAAGAAAAACACCAATTAAAAAGGTCTTTAGGACCCTGGGAGCTTTTTTGACCAAGGAACGTAGGGGTAATTGTAACCAATAGGAAGTTGTATGAGGGTTTTTAATTTGAATGGACGCTGATTCCACTTAGTACAAGATTTTTCATCCTCTTGAGAAAGTCTGCACGATAGCAGATGAAACGCGTAGAGGCAATATAGGAATCTTTTCTGGACCTTCAGGAGAGCCATAGTTCAAGGAACAGTACGATCGGCTTTTTGGATACTCAGGGCCACTGTAGCCCCAGGAACAAACGCTCCCCGCATACTGAAAGTGCCGGTGGACATCAGAAGGGAACGTGTACTTGGATAAAGACAACAAGGCTGTGAAAGGAAATCGGAGCAGCGGAGTTTTAGAAATATCTATCCTACAGAAAGAAAGACTGTGTTTTAAACTGCAAACTTTTCAAATAAACATTGTAAGTGCATATTTTTTATAACAGCAGCGCCTATGTGATTTATTGCACTTGAGTCTCTCTTTGCGCTTTTTTTCTTTCAGAGTGAAAGTTCTTGCCCTACTTCATTTGGCGTGAAGGATCCATTTGGTAAAATGAGCAGCAGTGGACTCTAGTGGTTTACGGATTGAAACATTGTGAAAGTGGTAAAACGTCTTTTTATTCCTTTTTTAACTTGTGTGAGTTTTATTATTGCTATTTTATTTAGTACCTGTATGAGTTTAATTATCGCAATTGATTGTTAGAAAAAACATATATTGTCATAAGAATTTGCACATTATTGATTACTTTACATTACTGTTATTCCTATAACTATAGAGGGAGTTAGCGCCATTGCTATTTATTTTTGTCTGGGTGTTTAAGATACACATCCTTTAGGTCTATAGTCTATAGTCTATAAAGTGAGGTAAGGAAAACCGCAGCACTCAAGCGTGCATCCACTGCTGCCAGAACTACAAACCCCTCAGGGAGCGTGCAGAAGTAAATGCATTTAGAACACCCAGAGTACCGTAGCAATAGGCGGTGGATGAGGCCGCAAAAGATCAGACACAAAACTGGAGGCAGGCACTGCAATAAAGCCCTTAATTATAAAATCCAAAAATGTATTTAGTATACATTAAAAGTCCATTAGTAGACATGACAAGACAAGGGATACAGACAGTCTGACATGTTTTGCGCCCCCTGGTGGCCCTTACTCATAGTCTATGAAACATGTCAGACTGTCTGTATCCCTTGTCCTGCCATGTCTACTAATGGACTTTTAATGTATACTAAATACAATTTTGGCTTCATTGCAGTGCCTGCCTACAGTTTTGTGTCTGGTAATAAATTGACCCTCCTGAACTAGAGGGAGAATAGAATGAATAGTCTCCACTTTGAAGGATGAGACCTTGAAAAACTTGTTGAAAGACTTTAAGTCTAGAATGGGTGGAAAAGTTCCCTCCTTTTTGGGAACTGCAGAAAGATTTGAATAAAATCCCTGACCCTATTCTGCTAGAGGAACTGGGATAATAACTCCCAGAAAGGACACAACCCTTACACAATTTAAGAATGCCTCTCACTTTACCTGGTTTACAGATAATTTTGATAATAGAAACCTGTCCCGGGGGGGGGGGGGGGCAAGACTTGAATCCTATCCTGTATCTCTGCGAGAATACAGCCACTGCTCAAGGATCTGGAATGTCGCAAATCCAAGCCTGCTGAAAAAAGGAAAGCCTGCCCCCTACCTGGCCCAGAACTGGATCAGGGCGGCCCCTTCATGCTGACTTAGCCTAGCAGAAGACCTTCTGGATTGCTTTCCCTTGTTCTAGGACTGGCTAGCTCTCCAAGAAGTCTTAGCTTGCTCAGATTTAGAAAACGAGGAAGATCTCTGTCCCTTTAAGTTACGAAAGGAACAAAAATGAGAAATCTGACAGCCCTTGGGTCTATTATTTTTATCCTGTGATAAAATAAACAAAAAAACTCCCTTTCTACCAGTAACCATGTAAATGATCTCTGCCAGACCAGAACCAAATAAAGTCTTATCCTTAGAAGGTAGAGAAAGAAGCTTGGATTTAGAAGTCACATCCGCAGACCAAGACTTTAACCAAAGGGCTCTGTGGGATAGTATCGCAAAACTACTGGCATCACAGATAAAAGTATTAGCCAGCTTTAGAGCCTTGATCCTATCCTGGATCTCCTCTATAGTAATCTGCTCTGAAATAAGATGCAGCACCAGCAACTGTCACAATACTAGCAACTGGTTGCCAATGCAAACCCTGATGATGAAAAATCTTTCTTAAATAACCCTACTGTTTCTTATCTCTCTAAAAGAGGAACAGGAAAAATCTCCACAGATTTAGGTTTGACATCAAAAACTCTATACAGTTTATTACCTCCTTTTAGGAGCCTCTGCAACAGTTTCAGAGTCATCCAAAGTAGCTAAAACCTCCTTAAAAAGTAAACAGAGATGCTCCAGGTTAAATCAAATAAAAATTAACCTCCTCAGAATATATTGTATTAGGAACTGCAGATTCTGAATCAGAGATCTCACCCTCAAAAGCTGTAGAGGAATGATCCTCGCTAGATAACTGAGAAAGACTAACCAAATCAATCTTAGCAGAATCAGAAAGCAAACAAACATGCCCAGAGATTGACTGAGAGGAACCGCAGGGCACTGCATGTGAATCTGTCAAAGACTGGGACATGTTAGCAGAAGACTGAGACAACCCCTGAACAGCATTATCCTGAGACAAAGAAGGCTCAGATAAGGAATCCTTATCCTTAGATAATAAAACCTTATTAAGGCAATGGGAACAAAATTGCACAGGAGGTATAACCTGGGCATCTGCACAATAAAGACATTTATCAAATGACAGAGAAAGCTTGGGATCGGCTTCCATAGTAAATCAATTAGCCCTTTATTCCCCTTATACTCTATTTTCAATATAAAAAATTAGAATAAAATTCTAAGCATAGATAAATAATTATTAAAACCGGCACCCATACACCCCAGCCATGCTGGAGAGACTCACCGGTTACCAGGAATCCAATACACACCAGCAGATACATCCTGTTCAAACTGCAGATCCTAGAAAGCTGCAAACATCGGAGAGAAGCGACAGGCAGGAAAAACGATCTAATGAAAATCCAGCTTCCAAACAGCCGGCTAGAAACAAACTGTTTATCACTCAGGAAGTAACAGAGCGGTCACATGATCGCAAATTCAAAAGCAAGATGCGGTCCAACAAGACATATTACCCAAACTAAATAAAAAGTAACAAACAAATCCCCATAGTCAAAATAAAAAAAAAGCCTTCACATGACAGAACAGTGCCCTGAACTGCTGCCCAATAAATCCCCAACCTTTAAAAGGGATATTCAGTCCCATAAGGATCCACCTTGTTCTCTAAGTATCCTTTTTTTAAAAAAACAAACAAACAAGGAACTCTTAAGTTCTGCATCCTTCTCACCTGGAAAGTAAAAGCACTTACCTGTGGATCTGCTGTAGGGCAGGTACAGCAAACAGGTGTGACAGAATCCTCACTGACATAGACCTGTAAATAAAGAAAAAACAGAGTAACCAACCCTGGTTTTCTATATAGGGGCAGCAAAAATGTTGGAAGGTAAATAAAGACCACCTCGCCATCTTCCAACTGCTTAAAAGCCTTCATTACTCTTACTAAAGAGAATTACATGAACACAGCATAACCCCAATCCTTGTTTGCAGGGAAAAGTACCCATTAAAGGATTAATAACTTGATTTCTTCAGACACCTTCTACGCACATCACCTACAATGTTACACAGGCAAAGAATGACTTGGGATTGTGGGTAGTGGGAGGATACTTGAAGCTTTCCTGGGGTGTTCTTTGCCTCCACCTGGTGGCCAGGAGTTGAATTCCCACTAGTAATTGAATGAATTTTTGGACTCTCCATGCCATTGGAAAGAAATTTTAGTTTTGTCCAAATATTTTTCTACCAAATATTTGGTGAAATTTTTGGCTGCACTATTCAGTATATTTTTTTTATTTTTTAAATGAAGCAAATACTGAATTAATTAAAAATAATATCAATTTATTAAAAATAATATAAATGTTCAAAGCTACAGGTGAAAAGTTCACCTGTAGCTAGAATACTTACCTTCACTTTACTTACAGGAAACAAATGAATACTGAAGAACTGCACGGTTAGTTTATTACAAATCAATTATATTGCTGTGGGGGCATAGCCTTTGACAGTTAGTTACGACTGCTGCCTTTATTTGGTCAAGAACAAATTTACATTAAAGTTTAACCCTTTGGGGCCTACTTAACAAAGGTCTGTCAGACCTGATCCGACAGTGCGGATCAGGTCCAACAGACCTAACTGAATGCAGAGAGCAATATGCTCTCCATATTCAGCATTGCACCAGTAGCTCTTGTGAGCTGTTGGTTCAACGCTGCCCCCTGCAGATTCATGCCCTGCAGATTCATGGCCAATCGGCTGCCAGCAGGGGGTGTCAATAAAACCAATCGTACCTGCAGGCTCGCCAGAAACACGGGCCCTCAAGCTCCATACAGAGCTTGATAAATGGGCCCCTTTGTGTAGAAACATTCTATTTTATTGCTGTTAGTTTAAAACTGCAGTTTATTATATTGCTTCAGGAGCATATCCTGTAATATAGAAAGATAGAAGGAGAGAGGCGCCAGACCCATAAAACAGTATCGTTTTGGTAAGGGGGAAAAATGCAGATAGAAGTCCCCCCTAAGAGTAAATACTCACAGAAGAAGCGGCACTATCAGCGTGCCTTACACCGCAAGTCGGGACCGTTGAGAGTCGCCCGACAGACACCCCCAAGCAAATGACATCACTGTAGAAACTCCAATAGGCTGCAGGCAGTATCGGTCTGTAGGATCTCCTTGAGATCAGCTGTAACTACCGACATCCAATATACACCACAGGTGTGTACCAAGTGAACCTTGTTAGCGGTCATTGTGTAGATGAACAAGCACTCAGACTACAGGAGCACGTAAGGTGCTGCATTTGTTGGGGAAAAAAAGGTTTAAATTTAACTATAACTCTTTGTGTACACTGTGCAATTGTTTTTTACTGCATATATTTTTTTTCTGTAGTTAGCAAATAGCTTTGATTATCCCTAATCTAATCGAAACCATAATTATTATTGTGGTGTTGGCAGTGTGGCTACCTGACAGCTTTTTACAGGCCCTCTACAGCACCATAGTAGTTACAGTATGTACCAACATTTTTATGTTGGGTGTAAAATATAACAAGTCAACATCAATAATTAATATAATAATAGTAATCATTTCTCTGTGGCTTGCTATTTTTCACACAGTGGACATCTCTTGCCTATACTGTCACTAGTGTATTATAAGTGTGACATATATCGTAGGATGGTGTACACGTCATCTAATTAAAACCATACGCCTAGATTTAGAGTTCGGCGTTAGCCGTCAAAACCAGCATTAGGGCCTCCTAACGCTGGTTTTGGCCGCCCGCTGGTATTTAGAGTCAGTCAGGAAAGGGTCTAACGCTCACTTTGCAGCCGCGACTTTTCCATACCGCCATTTGCGTATCCTATCTTTTCAATGGGATCTTTCTAACGCTGGTATTTAGAGTCTTGGCTGAAGTGAGCCAGGAGTTAAGAGCTTTCTGGGCTAACGCCGGTTCATAAAGCTCTTAACTACTGTGCTCTAAAGTACACTAACACCCATAAACTACATATGTACCCCTAAACCGAGGTCCCCCCACATCGTCGGCACTCTATTAAATTTTTTTTAACCCCTAATTTGCCGACCGCACACTGCCGCAACCTACGTTATCCCTATGTATCCCTAATCTGCTGCCCCTAACACCGCCAACCCCTATATTATATTTATTAACCCCTAATCTGCCCCCCCATGTCGCCGCCAGCTACCTTCAATTATTAACCCCTAATCTGCCGACCGGACCTCACCGCTACTATAATAAAGTTATTAACCCCTAATCCGCCTCACTCCCGCCTCAATAACCCTATAAAAAATAGTATTAACCCCTAATCTGCCCTCCCTAACATCACCGACACCTAACTTCAAGTATTAACCCCTAATCTGCCGAACGGACCTCACCCCTACTATAATAAATGTATTAACCCCTAAAGCTAAGTCTAACCCTAACCCTAACACCCCCCTAACTAAATAAAATAACTCTTATAAAATAAATTATTCCTATTTAAATCTAAATACTTACCTGTAAAATAAACCCTAATATAGCTACAATATAAATTATAATTATATTATAGCTATTTTAGGATTAATATTTATTTTACAGGCAACTTTGTATTTATTTTAACCAGGTACAATAGCTATTAAATAGTTAATAACTATTTAATAGCTACCTAGTTAAAATAATTACAAAATTACCTGTAAAATAAATCCTAACCTAAGTTACAATTAAACCTAACACTACACTATCAATAAATTAATTAAATAAAATACCTACAATTATCTACAATTAAACGTAACACTACACTCTCAATAAATTAATTACATAAAATACCTACAAATAAATACAATTAAATAAAGTAATCCAAGATGGCGTCCCTCGAATTCCGATTGGCTTCTATCAGCCAATTGGAATTAAGGTAGGAAATTTCTGATTGGCTGATGGAATCAGCCAATCAGATTCAAGTTCAATCCGATTGGCTGATCCAATCAGCCAATCAGATTGAGCTCGCATTCTATTGGCTGATCCGAACAGCCAATAGAATGTGAGCTCAATCTGATTGGCTGATTGGATCAGCCAATTGGATTGAACTTGAATCTGATCAGAATTTTCCTACCTTAATTCCGATTGGCTGATAGAATCCTATCAGCCAATCGGAATTCGAGGGAAGCCATCTTGGATGACGTCCCTTAAAGGAATCGTCATTCGTTGGGAAGTCGTCGGCCAGGATGGATGTTCCGCGTCGGCGGGATGAAGATGGATCCGGAAGAAAGAAGATTGAAGATGCCGCTTGATAGAAGACTTTAGCCCGATGATGGACCTCTTCAGCACCCGCTTGGATCAAGACTTCAGCCCGATGATGGACCTCTTCAGCCCGATGATGGACTTCTTCAGCCCCCGCTTGGGCTTGGATGAAGACTTCGGAGGCTCCTTTGGACGGATCGGTGATACCCAGTGTGGTGAAGATAAGGTAGGGAGATCTTCAGGGGCTTAGTGTTAGGTTTATTTAAGGGGGGTTTGGGTTAGATTAGGGGTATGTGGGTGGTGGGTTGTAATGCTGGGGGGGTATTGTATGTTTTATTTACAGGCAAAAGAGCTGAATTCTTTAGGGCATGCCCCACAAAAGGCCCTTTTAAGGGCTGGTAAGGTAAAAGAGCTTTTCTATTTTTATTTTAGAATAGGGTAGGGCATTTTTTTATTTTGGGGGGCTTTGTTATTTTATTAGGGGGCTTAGAGTAGGTGTAATTAGCTTAAAATTGTTGTAATCTTTTTCTAATGTTTGTAAATTATTTTTTTATTTTTTGTAACTTAGTTCTTTTTTTATTTTTATGTACTTTAGTTAGTTTATTTAATTGTATTTATTTGTAGGTATTTTATGTAATTAATTTATTGATAGTGTAGTGTTAGGTTTAATTGTAGATAATTGTAGGTATTTTATTTAATTAATTTATTGATAGTTTAGTGTTAGGTTTAATTGTAACTTGGGTTAGGATTTATTTTACAGGTAATTTTGTAATTATTTTAACTAGGTAGCTATTAAATAGTTATTAACTATTTAATAGCTATTGTACCTGGTTAAAATAAATACAAAGTTGCCTGTAAAATAAATATTAATCCTAAAATAACTATAATATAATTATAATTTATATTGTAGCTATATTAGGGTTTATTTTACAGGTAAGTATTTAGATTTAAATAGGAATAATTTATTTAATAAGAGTTATTTTATTTCGTTAGATAAAAATTATATTTAACTTAGGGGGGTGTTAGTGTTAGAGTTAGACTTAGCTTTAGGAGTTAATAAATTTAATAGAGTAGCAGTGAGGTCCAGTCGGCAGATTAGGGGTTAATACTTGAAGTTAGGTGTCAGCGGTGTTAGGGAGGGCAGATTAGGGGTTAATACTATTTATTATAGGGTTATTGAGGCGGGAGTGAGGCGGATTAGGGGTTAATAACTTTATTATAGTAGTGGTGAGGTCCGGTTGGCAGATTAGGGGTTAATACGTGTAGGTAGGTGGCGGCGACATTGGGGATGGCAGATTAGGGGTTAATAAATATAATATAGGGGTCGGCGGGGGTTAGGGGCAGCAGATTAGGGGTACATAGGGATAACGTAGATGGCGGCGGTGTACGGAGCGGCAGATTAGGGGTTAAAAAAAATATGCAGGGGTCAGGGATAGCGGGGGCGGCAGATTAGGGGTTAATAAGTGTAAGGTTAGGGGTGTTTAGACTCTGGGTACATGTTAGGGTGTTAGGTGCAGACTTAGGAAGTGTTTCCCCATAGGAAACAATGGGGCTGCCTTAAGAGCTGAACGCTGCTTTTTGCAGGTGTTAGTTTTTTTTCCAGCTCAAACGGCCCCATTGTTTCCTATGGGGGAATCGTGCACGAGCACGTTTTTGAAGCTGGCCACGTCCGTAAGCACCGCTGGTATTGAGAGTTGCAGTGGCGGTAAATTATGCTCTACGCTTCCTTTTTGGAGCCTAATGCAGCCCTTCTGTGAACTCTAAATACCAGCGGTATTTAAAAGGTGCGGGGGAAAAAAAGCACACGTAGCTAACGCACCCCTTTGGCCGCAGAACTCTAAATCTAGCGGATAATTTCTATGGCATTGGGGACATCAACCAAAGAAATTCCTTATATTATTATATTAGAAAATTGTTCGTCTTTTAGAGAGGACTTTATTTTGGTCTTCCAACGCTACCGATACAACCACCACCACCACCACTAGTACCAGCACTGTAACTCGCTAACAGTGCAGGGTCTGTCTCTACTTCTACTTGTCTAATGAGTAGAAGAAGGACAAGCACTGGCTCTATTTTAAATATTATTTTGAAGGCCATTGTCCACATTGTTTGCTCCTTCATTTCAAGCATCTAGAGTAGCAGAGGCAGTTGTGGCAGCAGCAGCAGCAGGGTCATCTTCAGCATCTGCTGTAGCAGGCAATCCCATATCCACCAGGAGTAGGAGAAATGCAGAGCCAATAGGTATCAGAACTAGTAGTAGCAGTAAGGGTCATCTTCTAAGTTCACCCATAAAAGTAAGGAGAACAATGAGGGAAACTAAAGGTGAAGTTGCTGAATTGACATTGTTTGGCTCCAAGCCTATGATGCGAAAGGAGCCAAAGGTTATTAAGCAAGCAGCCACCATGTGAATGTGAACTCTTTAATCAGCTCCCAAAACCACCTGTACCAGTATTCGCCCCAGTGCCACATCAGTTCTACTACTTCCAGTTCCACCACTCAGAAGTGGTTATATCAGCAGTCAGGTGGGTTTATTAGAATCAGAAGTTTGTCTCGTAACAGCAGTAGCAGTAGTAGGACAGGCAGGCAAGACAGGCAATTAGCTGTCATATATTTTTATTTCCTGGTTGTACTCAAATGTCAAAAAGAGTAGTCTGTCTAACCATCTAGCAATGTGGTTTCTTGTTTAAATCAATCAGTTTGCAGTTATTTAGTAAAGTTTTCAAGGGCATATGATCCATATGCAGTTTGAATGCATGTCCCTATAGATAAGTTATGCACTGCTCACTGTTTATTTGCATTTATCTTTTATAATTTCATTGCAGTGGTCTAAGTCTGCCAAATTATATTTTCCTCTTGAGTGATAATTAAATATAACTCTGTTTTCTAAAAATGTACACACACATGATCAGCTACTTCCCATAATTTTATGGTCATAATAATGGAATTACCCTTTCAAACCATTTTACTTCTGGATGCACGCTTTTACTATTAAATAAGTTTTAATGGAGACACTTCCACATGAAACCTTTCAGCTACTCCTTCATTCTCCTGACAAGTACTGATACTTTACTATTTAGTATGCCACCAGGAACCACTTCATATTTTTCAAGGAAGTGTTTTGGCTCAATTTCTCTGTCATATCCCTAAAAGACTTCGGCCCCTATTTAAGAAAGGTCTTGCGGACCTGATCCGACACGGCGGATCAGATCCACAAGACCTCGCTGAATACGGAGAGCAATACGCACTCCGTATTCAGCATTGCACCAGCAGCTCACAAGAGCTGCTGGAGAAACGCCGCCCCCTGCAGACTCGCGGCCAATCGGCCGCCAGCAGGGGGGTGTTAATCAACCCAATCGTACTCAAGTGGGTTGATTCCTGTCGATTCCTGTCCGCCTGCTCAGAACAGGCGGACACGGTTATAGAGCAGCGTTCTTTAGACCGCAGCTCCATAACTTGTGTTTCTGGCGAGTCTGAAGACTCGCCAGAAACACAGGCCCACAAGCTCCCTACGGAGCTTGTTAAATGGGCCCCTATATCTTTGTCTTAAAGGCTCCAAATCCCAATAAGTTGACCCACAAAGCCATAACATGGAGGATAGTTATCTGCTGCTCAAACTTCTGTCATCTTGAAAGTCAATTTCTACCTAATAGTTATATTGTCTTGCTTAAGACAGAGCTGGTGAAGCCTTTACTTCTCTTTTTCTTGCCTTACAAGGTAACTTCTTTTAACACTGCTGTAGAAGTGACTTTCAATCCTTCTGCCCATTTTTGTTTAAGTAAAATAAAGTTTCGTAACAGCAGACCAAAGAATAATTGCACCAACTTCTTAAAAGCTGCTGCCCACTGCTGCTTCTTCTTTTCCTGTTATGTAGTGGTCATCAGCCAATGACAAATCTCTGGGGAACAGCTAGAAGAAGTGTGCAACAGAGTATTAGCATTTCTCGTTGTTCGCTTGGTCTTGGATTATTATTCAATTTGTTTCAGACCTTACCTATGTCCTAGAAGCAGCAGTTCATCATGACAACATCATGCAGGAGGCTGGCCTAGAAGTCAGATAAGATGTTTTACCACGTGGAGTACACATAAGTTAAGAAAAATAAATGGACAAGATAGTGGTTGCTGCAGTATTGATGGACTCCCACTGTGCATTTCTCTGAAGTTTCTTTCCTTCATTAAAGCATAATTTTGAAACATGATCTCTACCTTCTGTTTAAGTTGGGTTTCTGAGAGGTACTGTTCTTTCTTACATTTAAGGACCAAGCAGCTCTAGGCAAGTGTTCACCCTCCTTCTGCTCTGCTTGGAGGTATGTCCAAGGAAATCTAGGTGCAAGTTACCATCTTCCTCCCCTGGATGTGTATTTTTGAGGTTTATGTACTGTCAGGACTTTACCTAACTCAGTAACTCTACTGCCTTTTTCTGCCATTTCTGCTACTTCCCTCCCTGCTCTGTGGTGGTCATCATCTACCAATGCCAAAAATCTCTGGAAACTGATGGCCTCTGTGTTCAAGGAACTCTAGACACATGTTGCCCTACTCCTCTTCCCCTAGTTCAGTAACTCTGCTGCACTCATACTCCTGCCCTCCTTGCTCTGTGGTGGCTAGTCATCATCCGTCAATGGCTAATCCTCATGGAACTGCTGACCACTGTGTCCAAGGGAAATTAAACACATGTTGTCCTCCTTCCTTGGAAGTGTATTTTCACAGTTTAAATTATTATCAGAAGCTTAGTTTGGTTATTCTGCTTCCTGCCACTGCCTCTCCTGTTCACGACAAACTTGTTTGAAGCAGGTATATGATAAATTGAGGAATATGGGTACTTTCGTATGAGGATTTTTTTAGTATGAGTACTTTAGTATGAGAGAGTTGGATAATAATCAAAAAATTGGATGGAAAGGATATAGTGGTGCTTTTAAATTTAATTTCCTATTTGAATTATTTTTGTAAAACTTTATCCAGTTCCTGTATGCTTTTGTGTCCAGTTAGCAATGAATCTTTTGATTGTTTGTATTTGCTAATTATGCGGCTAAAATTAGTGTTTTGAGGGCTTCCCCTAAGCTTTAAAGCAATGTGACTAATTCCGAATCAAACAAAATTGTTTTCCGAATATTAAGGAGCACCAAATGCGCTGACAAATGAAATTCTGATGACCCGAATCGGGCTGAAAATTCCGAACTAAAAAGTCTTACTGAAAATTATTCTATTCATTATTATTCAAACATTTATTATCATAAAATGATTATGAAATGATCAATTTCACACATTTTACAAGCTAAGGGTGACTCTACAGTAAGTGCTTTATTAATTAGGGAGGTTGAGTAAGGGGCTAGTGAATAAATGGCTTTAATGTTTGTTTAAATATTTAGAAGCTGTTGGTGAAGCACAGACTAAACTACCTGGCAAGTGAGGGGAGGGCTATACTGCCCTCTCAAAGACTAAGTAAATTTTAGGGTACACAATGGCACATTCAAAGATTGAATTAGTTTATGAAAGAATGAAACTAAGATTATGTTAGGACACAAGAATCAGGCAGATAAGAATGCTAACTCAGAACAACTGCAACCCAATTAACAATGGATTCAATTTTTAAGACAAATGCTGAATGCTGGTTTGGACTTAGGAATTAGTTTAGCAAGGTACAATATTCTCTGGGTAGATATTAGAAGTTTGTCTCAGTTCCAAAGGTCTATTGGGTGCCTTAAAGGTACAGGAAATTAGATGTGCATTCAGAGATGTGTTTGCTAAAGAATGTCAAATGGCAATTGGTAGTGGCATTTTGTTATTTTCGGAGCTGGATTTATTTGTGTTAAAGTGCAAAACACAGATATTTGTGTTGCACTTTAACATGAAAAAAAATCTGATTTTGAGTTAATTAAAAAGGGGGTGGCTGGAGGATGCCTTATATGGTTTGACGTTCCATGCCGTCCTTCGGCATTAAAGCCCAGCACTGTTAGGACAGTAGTACTGTTTTTATGTGAACTACCAATAAAGATTGTTTTATTAAAGGGACAGTAAACACCAAAAGTGTTGTTGTTTAAAAAGGTAGATAATCCCTTTATTACCCATTCCCCAATTTTGCATAACCAACACAATTATAATAATATACTTTTTACCTCTGTGATTACCTTTTATCTATGCCTCTGCAAACTGCCCCCTTATTTCAGTTCTTTTGACAGACTTGCATTTTCAGCCAATCAGTGCTGACTCCTAGGAGCTTCACATGCCTGAGCTCAATGTTATCTATATGAAACACATAAAGTAACACCCTCTAGTGGTGAAAAACTTTCAAAATGCTTTCAGATTAGAGGCAAGGTCTAAGAAATTAGCACATGGACCTCATAGATTTAGCTTTCAACTAAGAATACCAAAAGAACAAAGCAAAATTGGTAATAAAAGTAAATTGGAAAGTTGTTTAAAATTACATGCCCTATTTAAATAATGAAAGTTTTTTTTGGAGTTTACTGTCCCTTTAACAATGCTCTTTCCCCTGTCTCTTTATTAGCTTAACACGTGGCTATTTGAATTTCTTTACTAGTCAGTTCTTTTTTTGTTAGGTCTGTAATATTATCACATATGCTTGTAATACTTAAAATATACATATAAGAAAGTTAACACAGTCTCCCTATTGGACATTAAGCTTGCACTATGTATTCTTTTTAACCCTTTGAGTGCTAAGCACTTTCCCTCCTGGGTGCTAAGGTTTTTTTATTTTATATTTTTAAAAATATATATTTTTTTACTTTTTATTTATTTATTTCCAACGGTGGGTCTTGGGGGTCTGTAGCTGCTTAGATGCCTGAGATACAGGCTTCTAAGCAGCATGGCCCCTGCTCCTATATTTAACATTGTTAATGTTAAATAAAGTTGCGCAGTGACGTCATCACGTTATTGCGCGTGACGTCACCACGCAAAACGGGAAGCCCCGGCGATGCCTGGCAATTATGCAGCACCGATCTCCGGGGTAGGAGCAGGTGGGAGCCCCAGATCTCCCTCAAGTTGGAAGAGTGCTAGTGACGGCTCTGAGCCGTCATTAGCACCAGAGTGGGAAACTCTGTGACGGCTCAGAGCCGTCATTAGCACTCAAGGGGTTAAAAGGGACATGAAACCCATATTTTATTTATTTATTTATTCAGAAAGCATTTCCAATTTTAAACACCTTCCATATTTCCTTCTATTATTGAATGTATTTCCTTCTCTTGTTATGCTTTGTTGAAGGAACAGCAATGCATTACTGGGAGCTAGCTGAACCAATCAGGGGAACCAATGACAAGGGCATATATGTGCAGTCACCAATCAACAGCTAGCTCCCAGAAGTGCCGATCAGCCAATAGAATGCAAGCTCAATCTGATTGGCTGATCGGATCAGCCAATCGGATTGAACTTGATTCTGATTGGCTGATTCCATCAGCCAATCAGAATTTTCCTACCTTAATTCCGATTGGATGATAGAATCCTATCAGCCAATCGGAATTCGAGGGACGCCATCTTGGATGACGTCCCTTAAAGGAACCGTCATTCTTCAGTTGGACGTAGGAGGAAGAAGATTGATCCGCGCTGGAGGTCTTCACGATGGAGCCGTTCCTCATCGGATGAAGATAGAAGATGCCGCTTGGATCAAGATGGTCGCCGGTCTGGATCGCCTCTTCTTCCAGGATAGGATGAAGACTTTGGAGCCTCTTCTGGACCTCTTCAGCCGCAGGATTATGGATCGCCAGCCCCCCTTGGGTTGGATGAAGATTTTGGAGCCAGGACCGATCGGTGATACCCGGCGAGGTGAAGATAAGGTAGGAAGATCTTCAGGGGCTTAGTGTTAGGTTTATTTAAGGGGGGTTTGGGTTAGATTAGGGGTATGTGGGTGGTGGGTTGTAATGTTGGGGGGGTATTGTATGTGTTTTTTTTACAGGCAAAAGAGCTGAATTCTTTGGGGCATGCCCCACAAAAGGTCCTTTTAAGGGCTTGTAAGGTAAAAGAGCTTTGAACTTTTGTAATTTAGAATAGGGTAGGGCATTTTTTTATTTTGGGGGTCTTTGTTATTTTATTAGGGGGCTTAGAGTAGGTGTAATTAGTTTAAAATTGTTGTAATTTTTTTCTAATGTTTGTAAATATTTTTTTATTTTTTGTAACTTAGTTCTTTTTTATTTTTTGTACTTTAGTTAGTTTATTTAATTGTATTTATTTGTAGGAATTGTATTTAATTAATTTATTGATAGTGTAGTGTTAGGTTTAATTGTAACTTGGGTTAGGATTTATTTTACAGGTAATTTTGTAATTATTTTAACTATTTTAGCTATTAAATAGTTATTAACTATTTAATAGCTATGGTACCTGGTTAAAATAAATACAAAGTTACCTGTAAAATAAATATAAATCCTAAAATAGCTATAATATAATTATAATTTATATTGTAGCTATATTAGGGTTTATTTTACAGGTAAGTATTTAGCTTTAAATAGGAATAATTTATTTAATAAGAGTTAATTTATTTAGTTAGATTTAAATTATATTTAATTTAGGGGGGTGTTAGGGTTAAAGTTAGACTTAGCTTTAGGGGTTAATAAATTTATTAGAGTAGCGGTGAGCTCCTGTCGGCAGATTAGGGGTTAATACTTGAAGTTAGGTGTCGGCAATGTCAGGGAGGGCAGATTAGGGGTTAATACTATTTATTATAGGGTTATTGAGGCGGGAGTGAGGCGGATTAGGGGTTAATACATTTATTATAGTAGCGATCAGGTCCGGTCGGCAGATTAGGGGTTAATAAGTGTAGTTAGGTGAAGGCGACGTTGGGGGCGGCAGATTAGGGGTTAATAAATATAATATAGGGGTCGGCGATGTTAGGGCAGCAGATTAGGGGTACATAGGGATAATGTAGGTGGCGGGGGTGTACGGAGCGGCAGATTAGGGGTTAAAAATAATATGCAGGGGTCAGCGATAGCGGGGGCGGCAGATTAGGGGTTAATAAGTGTAAGGTTAGGGGTGTTTAGACTCGGGGTACATGTTAGAGTGTTAGGTGCAGACGTAGGAAGTGTTTTCACATTTACATAGAAAACAATGGGGCTGCGTTAGGAACTGAACGCGGCTTTTTTGCAGGTGTTAGGTTTTTTTTCAGCTCAAACAGCCCCATTGTTTTCTATGGGGGAATCGTGCACGAGCATGTTTTTGAAGCTGGCCCCGTCCGTAAGCACCGCTGGTATCGAGAGTTGAAGTTGCGGTAAATATGCTATACGCTCCTTTTTTGGAGCCTAACGCAGCCATTCTGTGAACTCTAAATACCAGCGGTATTTAAAAGGTGCGGCCAGAAAAAAGCATGCGTAGCTAACGCACCCCTTTGGCCGCAAAACTCTAAATCTAGGCGTAAGTATGCTATTCAACTAAGGGAAGAAAATTAAGCAACTTAAATAATAGAAAATAAATTGAAAAATTGTTTAAAACTGCATGCTCTATCTGAATCATTAAAGTTTATATTATTTTTTTTTGTCCAAATCTTTATTTAACAATTTCGGGTACAGCCAGACAAAAAGAAATTTAAAGAAAACTTATACAGTAGAGCCTGTGATAATAAACAATGTACAATAATAATCAATACATAATAAGTCATTTTTGCTACATTTCTTCTTACTTAACATATTACTTTACAGAAGTAATGTATATCAGATCCATATGCAAGCCTAACTAATACTATTGTTATACATGGGACTTCATCCAGTCTATACAGAAACTAAAGAAAATTCCATTCTAGTACCCTTGTTGTGTTTTTCTCTTTTTTCTTTCCCAATTAAAGTTTAATTTTGATGTTACTGTCCCTTTAAACTTGCAATGCATCTAAAATAATAATAATAATAATAATAATAATAATAATAATAATAAAAAACACAGATGCAGCTTAAAAAATGTCTGTGTCTTTGATCAGCAGTTCTATTAACTGGTAAAGTAACTACTCTGAACAGCCATCAATGCATTAAAAAAAAGCCAAAAGGGTTTTTTATGCACAAATAAAAATAATTTAAAAAGCATGTTTTGGTGCAGATGTATATTAAAAATGTTGTTAAGCTAAATCTCTCCAAAACTGAGCTCCTTATTTTCCCTCCTTCTTATTAAATCTCCACCCCACATCTCTCTATAACTGTTGACAACTCCATCATTACCCCTATCCCACATGCCCGATGTCTTGGGGTCACATTTGACTCAGATCTTTCTTTCACTCCTCACATTCAGTCCTTGGATAAATCCTGCCGCTTCCACCTTTAAAAAACATCTCTAAAATTAGACATTTCCTTACACAAGACACAACTAAAATTTGAATCCACTCTCTCACCCGTCTTGACTACTGCAACTTCATCC